>NC_084625.1:26844980-26879980 GCF_033978795.1 Nerophis ophidion | reverse complement strand
ATGGCAGGTGGATGACGACTTTGGTGATGCGGTTACGGATGATATAATTGCCTATCCACCCATCTCTAATATATATATATATAACAGGCACGTTTTAATAACGTAATATTTACGTATTTTGCTCATTTTAAGAGGCGCATTTATTTCACAAACACATCCCAACGTTCGCCTTTTACTTTGACATCACTGATTACTACTCACTGCAGACTTTATGAGAGCAAACCAACAATAAAATATTACTGACTGTACAATGTCTACTGTCACTAATGTGCCAGCTGATAGGGTGTTGCTATATTCTTGTTTAGATTACTCAGTCCTCGCAAAGGAAAAAGATGGTGAAACCAAGGGTCTTTGTGTTCTTCTCACCTTTTCGTTCTAAATTGGATGCCAAAATTGACCGACTAATCAGATTATGTCCAGAAAAAAGGGGGTGGAACCAAGGGTATTTTCGTTTCTTTCTCGCCATTTGCAGGTCTAAATTGGACGCTAAAGTTGACCAACCTTATGTCCTCAACCTACTGTACAGGCAAGAGGAATTTTTCATGATCTAGATTAAAATAAACTTTCACAAGATCCGAGACAATGAAGCAGCTCCCCAACTGATGTTGTCATTATAGCTGCATAAGTTAGTTAGCTGTCTGTGATTTCGGTGCCACTAAAAAAGTTTGTCTGCATTAGTGCTTATAGTAACAATATTACTAATACTTGGGTAATATTCAGGTCACGGAATGTCAATGGAGTTTTGTTGGTGCTTTTTGGATGGTTATATAAAGAACTATGGGGGGAGTAGAGGTATTTTATTTACAAGTTACAGTCCATAATACATCCGTCTGTCTTGTCTCGCATAATAATTATGAACGATAGGCAGGCGCGAAACGTTTTCTTCTTCCTGAGGGGGCATATCGGAAAATAATTGAGATGCACTGGCCCAATGGGACTCTTATTGGATTCTTGCCCTCCACCCAGAACCCGGAAGTGACTGCAGGTCATGTGACTGCAACCCAGAAATAGGGGTCTAACAAAATTTTCCTCATTGCGATATTGTTGAATATGCCCAAAAAGTACTTATACACACACTGTAATCTTTTACCAAGTTATTTTTTAATAACTGAAATGTACACAGTAAACCCACTGTTTTGCATGTTTTGTGTTTCTTATGCTTCAATGATAGTTTTAGTCCTATTATTTCATCCGTTTTATTGGCTAAGCTTTTGTTAATTGAAATACTTTTTTAAATTAGGGCTGGGCGATATGGCCTTTTTTTAATATCTCGATATTTTTAGGCCATATCGCGATATACGATATATATCTCGATATTTTGCGTTGGCCCTGAATGAACACTTGCTGCATATAATGACAGCAGTAAGATGATTCTAACTACTTTTAAACTTTCATGCAGAGAGGGAAATCAAAACTAAGTAAATTGACCAAAACTATATTTATTAAACAGTTATTAAGCAGTGGCACAAACGTTCATGTCATTTCCAAAACAGAAAGTGCAAGATTGTCAGACATTTTAAGTGTCAAATGTAAATGCGCTGCATAATAGGAAATCAAATAGTAGTCGTCTTTCGCTATGAGGTAGGTTATTGCGGACGTTATGAAATTCTCTTCATTCTCTAGCAGGTAACTTTTCAAATGATGCTACATATTAGCAGTGATGCTACTTTTTATAGCAACGCTTGTGCTGCATGCTTGACTTATTACGGTTGTGTGTTCGACATATTCCCACTTGAAGCTAAACCACGGCCAGACGATGGATCCCCTGCAGTTTTTCTTGGGAATTCTTCCTTCATTCGCACCTTCTTTCTCTCGTATTACCACTCGCATGGCTCTGCTAGCATCACAGCTAACGTTACCGACGCTGCTACCTCTCTGCTCCACGCGGGCGTATATGTATGTGACGTATGTAAGAAGGTGCACCTCCTTGTCTGTGAGAAGGAGAGACAGCAAAGAGCATGAAGAGCCCATAATGTGATGCCGCAGCTAAAAGCAACTGCGTGAGAACGTATACTCAAATATCACTATATAGTCATTTTCTATATCGCACAGAGACAAACCCACGATATATCGTGTATATCGATATAACGCCCAGCCCTAGTTTGAATGTAGCACTTTGGAGATTTATTCAAAGGAAAAGTGTCTTATTATTGTTTATTATTTTTGGCACACCGTAAAAACACCTGTCTAGTATTCCTTTGAGTAGAGAACAATCATGCTGTTCTGAGAGAGCACAGCTTGTGGGTTCAATGTTCATAATTGAATATCTTCGGTTCTCTCCAGGTACTCTGGCTTCATCTTTCCTCCAAGGACCTGCACCCCGGGATAGGCTGATTGGCAACAGTAAATTGGCCCTAGTGTGTAAATGTGGCTGTGAATGCTTGTCTATTTGTGTTGACCCTGCGATGAGGTAGAAACTTGTCCAGGGTGTACGCCGCCTTCCGCCCGAGGGCATTTGGGATAGGCTCCAGCCCCCCCGCGACTATTTTTCAAAGTAACTAATTAATACTCAACAGGGGACTCCAGTTATTCTGTATAACCAAACAGGTGCACTGTTTCCCTTTAATGCAAGACGGGAAAATAAAATGCATTGTTATACATATAGAGCAGAGATATTCAAACTGTGGTACATGTACTACCAGTGGTATGCAAGTTCCATTGAGTGGTACGCCAAAGAATAATTTAAATACTGAAACACAGTGTTACTATTTGTAATGTTACAGTGGCCAAAAATATCAAATATACTTGTTACATAAAACCTCTGCCTTGTTTTAATTAATATTTAGGCTAGGGTTGCACATCACGTCAATTGCGAGCTACCGGTCGATCACGTAGGGTCTGTCAGTCGATTGCCAGCCAGGCATTAAAAAATAGACCTAAAAATTAGCGATCATCAATCTTCAACAAGATGTCACTTGATTGACATTCACGGCACCCGAAGGTCTTGGGAGATGATACTGGCTGCTGCGGGGCTCATTATTAAGAAGAAATGACCGACGGGAAGGCGAGAAACACTTTTTATTTCATCAAACTCTCGTACCTGCCTTCAAAACTCTAAAGACCGACTGCAGTTCCAATCTTCACAATAAAAGCCCTGCTTTATCCTGCCTGCCTGAGTCTCAGAAAGCTGTCGTGCACAAGCTAGCAAGCTAACGAGTTTGCCGAAAAAGTATTTCTTGTTAAGTGTTTAAAAAAGGGGATTGGAAGCTGGACATATAAGATGCCAAAAACCAACCAATTTCATGTGGTATTGGACAGAAAGAAGGACTTTTTTTCTCCATTTGAAAATATGGACGTTATCAGCACTACTGTCTGATTTCAATCCATGCAAGTCATCAGAACCAGTTATTACACCAACGTATATTATTTTCTTCATGAAAGAGAAAAAAACTGTGTTAAACATGCCTGTAATATCATTAAACACTTTTAACTTAGCAAAAATATATTTCATAGATAAATATAAATTATATATATGAATGAGGTAGATCCCCTCGACTTGGTCAATTGAAAAGTAGCTGGTCTGCAGAAAAAGTGTGGGCACCCTAGATTTAGGCCTACTACGCTATTTTAATGTTGGTTTATTATGGTGGTACTTGGAGAGCCAAGTGTTTTCTGAGGTTGTGCTTGAGTAGTTTGAGAATTTCTCTGATTTAGAGTAAGGCAATATTAAAATATATTGATTGATTAAAAGCAAATGTTTAAAAAATAATTCCGGTAATATTTGGCTGCAACTTTAAAAAGCTATAGTGACATCATTGTTTTGGTTTAAACAATTATATATTACAAGTTACAACATATTTAATAATGATTAAATATTTTTTCTTTTTTTTTTGTTGTCCATTTTCTGTATTTCTCAGTCATTCAAGTGTGTATGTCGCTGTGTGCTAAATGGACTTTTATTTTTTTTTACCAGCTTACAGAGGACATTGAACCCAGTGGATTAATCATACAATTTATTTTGACTGTACAAGCTCTTTTACCATACCCGCTATATAGTCAGTAGAAAAATGAGTAAGAAAACTCCGACTGGTGTGCTCGCTGGCAAGTTCCGCTCAAAAATACAGCCTCACAGTTCCCACGTTTTGTGCAAATAAATGACATACATTCAAGTAAAATGTTTAAAAACGGACGACAATCTGAAAATAAAATTTTATTTGTGTACAAATATTGGGGTATTTTCTCAAGCACTTTTGAATAATGCAAGCAAGTAATCCCCTATGATAATCATTAATTTAAATTCCAAAATGTTATTAATCTGATAAAAATATAATTTTACCACCTTGAAATAACTAAATGGGTATATATGTATATGTGTACATAGTATTTGTGTACATGTGTGTATACCGTATATGCATATTTGTGTACATATTTGTATATGTCCATCCATCCTCTATCACTTGTCCCTTACGGTCAAACTTACCACCTAATAATGAGTTAACATTTTTTATTCATCCATGAAAAACCGTATGAAAAAGCTGCTGATGGTGTGTTTGACGGAGAAACAACTGGGAGATACTGTAAAAGTCCACTCTCCATTACTAGATTACTTAATGAAACTGTTAGTATATATTGTATTCTTAGTGTATGTTTTGTGTGCTTTTAATTTGCCACTGTAGCACATTGAGATTTAGGAATAAAAATCAACTATTATTATTATTATTATATGCAGTGTTTCCCCCAGAAAATTCATTAGTTAAGGTGGTGTCTCTCCAGGGGACAGGCAGACGGACGGGGTGGGTGGGTGTAAGGAACAGTGTAACCCGGCCTGTCGCCATCGCCATCACCATCACCATACAATTTTTGGTTGTGTTTTCCGCTCCATTTGCCGGATGGCGATATATATCAATATTATTTCCGTAAAGTAAAAACAAAACACAAAACAGTCCTACTTACCTGAGATACTATAGAATAAATTTTGACTTAGTAATTTACTAAGTCAAAAAAGTGACAAAATATTGACTTACTAATTCAAAATAGTGTCTTACTAAGTCAAATTAATAAGCGTTTGCAATAAGCGTTTGAAAAAAAGAGTTACGAGTGGGGCCATATGCTCAACTCCCATCCATCTTTTTTCTACCGCTTGTCCCTTTTGGGTTTGTGAAGGGTCGCTGGAGCCTATCTCAGCATCATGCTTAATTTATTACAGCATTTGGGAAGTCTGTAGTTGATTTTTATTATGTAAATGTTATATTTTTATCAACATGTGATAGAAGGGAGCTTGCCATTCAAAACTAGGCTGCTACATTACAAATAATTAATGTAACTGTAGCTGAAAAAATAGTACAATAGCAATAGGAGAGACTATTCATCCCTGAACACCTAAACTATCAAAGACAGCTTCAGGAAACTCTTCATTTAACATAATGTCGTTATTTTGCTGCTTCAACACGAAAAAAAGGTAAAGTGAAATAACTTAGTTGTTAACTTTAGGTCAATAATCCTTGTCTTTCTCTCTGACAGACTGAGCTTTGCTGTCCGTAGCACACGCACGCACGCACACACACCGCATAGTCAGCTAACGTTACACTAAAAGCTAATTAGCCTTCACCTCAAGGACTGCGAGCGAGCTGAGCAGTCATACATAGGATTTCAGCAGGATCTACCCCAATCTTCTGACATGCTAGCAGAGTAGATTTTTTTTTTTTAAAAGCTTTTATAATTGGAAAGGACAATGTTTTATCAACTGATTGCAATAATGTAAATTTGTTTTAACTAATAAACGAACCAAAAATGACTTATTTTATCTTTGTGAAAATTTGGACACAGTGTGTTGTCAAGCTTATGAGATGCAATGCAAGTGTGACACTATTGTTCTTTTTTTTATTATTTTTATAAATGTCTAATGATATGTCAATGCAGGATTTGTAATCACTGCTATGCTGAAATTATAACTAATATTTATACTGTTGTTGATAATATTCATTTTTGTTTCACTACTTTTGGTTTGTTCTTTGTCTTGTTTGTGTCTCCTTTCAATTGCTCTGTTTATTGCAGTTCTGAGTGTTGCTGGGTCAGGTTTGGTTTTGGAATTGAATTGCATTGTAATGGTATTGCTGTGTATTTTGTTGGATTAAAAAAAAATCAATTTTTTTTTTTATTAAAAATGAGAATTGATTTTGAATCGCACAACGTGAGAATCGCGATTCGTATTTGAATCGATTTTTTTCCCACACCACTAGTGTGTATAATATATTTAAATATATGTGTGTGTGGGTCTGTGAGTTTGTATATTGAACGGCTTTAAAAGTATTTCATTAATGTCCTAAATTGAATGGCATGGTTTGACTAACATTTTTAAAAATATATTTATTTTTAGTGTTTTTATATATCACTTTGGTTTTTGGGTGTTGTGGTTTTCTGTTGTGTGATGGACTTGATTGTTGCTGATTTAAAAATAAAAATAAAAAGTTGGAACAGAGCAAAAATATGTAATATTCTACTACATTGAAAGACCTATTTATAATGTATTTTTGTTGTCATACATCTTAATAAATTATAGATTATGCGATTGTCTGCTTTGATCAGTTTCCTGTTCTCATTGAAAGTAATCAAATATGTATTACCTTTTGTAAATGTTTTTTTTTTTTTACTCAAATGACAATACATATTTTAAATCGACATTTTTGTAAGATCTAAATTAATCATACGGAATTTAATGGATTATTACCTTAGCTCGTGATACAATTGTAGAATGCTAAGAAAAAGTCCAAATATAAATTTATGAATTAATAAATAAAAAGGCGTCACTTGTATCCCATTATTGTAATTTTTATCTTGGAATTCACTAATCAATTTGTCGAATGTAATCATGTCAAAATATGGATACAGTGATTGTATAGTCCTGCATAAAGGTTGTATTAAAAGGAAGGTATACCTATGACATGATTAATCATGTCATAGTTAACCTCAGCTATTGCATTAATATGCAGCTGAGACAGGGGCGGTTCTAGGCATGCTTATATGAGGGGGCAGTCAGAAATGTGAAGGGGGCATCATGTGTACACATCATGCTCCAGCACTTTTTTTTCTGTGCTTATAGTAACGATGCTTTCTTCATTGAAATGGGTCTTTAGCTGTGTGTCCAACCCCAACCTGGAGTAGTAGATTGCACTTTGTGAGGCCTCTACCTTCAGACCTGTCCAACTTGGGTGTCCCACCTGAAGACTAAGCTCCTGCTGGTATAGCTCTTACGGTCACTGAGGCACGCAAACCCCCTGACCACAATAAGGTGGCAATCCCTCAGTGGGGGGGGGGACTGAAAAATAAAAATAAATGAATAAAATAAAATAAAACATCCTTCATCCAGATTTTATCAACCAACAACATAACATCTATCCTAACTGAATGGCCTAACTCTCAAATACATTTTGAACCAAAGTAGGACTTCACACACTACAGTCAATATTTACAAAACTGAAAGGTAGCCTGATGAATAATGATAAAAAAAAGAATTTCAAACTAATTTATAAAACAGAACAGATATACAGTAGAACATTTTTTTCTTTTGTATTTTTTTAAGTGCTTGCTGGTGCTAAAGGTGCAGTATTGCTAGCCGCTGTCCCTGATGTACTAGCAGTAGCATCATTGCTACTACTACATGCAGGAGCAGGACTAGACTTTTTAAATGCTCTGAAAAATGGATGCATTACAGAGCATTAACTTTCTCTTTGTGAGCTGCTGGAAGCTGGAGCAGAAAATAAGTAAGCTTGAACAACAGAAAAAACCTGCTGTGATTACATGAAGAAAAACAACAGTACAGGACTACAGCCTGGGTTGGGGCTTTACGTAGGAGTCTGTCAGACACAGGTCACTTGTCTTCAGTTTGTCACATGCAGTGGACGTGGGCACTCATCTGGGCACAAAATTCATTCACTCCAATGTATGTGTGTTGCCCATTTGCTTGTAAATTGATGAAAACGGCAGTGTTTTTGTTTTTAGGTGTCTTGGTCATATCAAATGAAACTTATAATTTGTTTATTACAAAATGTAGATTGAAACATTATAGGTTGACTATGTAGAATCACAAGAAAAACAACAGAAAAAGAATTCCAGCAGTCGATTGCCAGACCTTTGCTAAGTAAAACGGGCCGTTGCTAGGGACTCCGCTCTGAACAGAGGACAGCAGAGGACTGCTAAGCAAGATATATACCTTGTTTCATTTTTACCCTCATTAACAGCATCATAAATGACTTGTAGCTTGTTACAGGGACAGTGGAGGCTCTCTGCCTTCCAAACCACTGCTGCTCAGAGCCTCCGCTGTCACTGCTCTTGTCAAGTTGTAAAAAAAAAAAAAAAAAAAGGGGAACTCCGTAGCACCGAAAGTCCGCGACGATAAACGTGTTTATGATGGATAAGACTACACAAATACACACATTCTAACAAGTATATGATAAATGTAGACAACTTTTCCTTTTCTTTTACTTTCATACTGCAACAGTGATTGGATGTTTACTGAGGGCTGAGGGGTGTGTGCGGGTGTGTGTCTGCTGCGCAGCCTGTGGAATGGTGAATACACGCACAGCGGAGGGAGGGATGAGAGGGAAGCCGACACTACTATATCGTGTGTGTCCCTTTTTCGGCAGATTTTTCCGCTAGTGCAGATAATTTTGTCAACTTGTAAGGTAGTAATTTTGTGAGTTTATTAAAATTTGCTTTCTCAAATTCTGATTTGAAGGGGCAAGACATTTATTTAAAGGGGCTCTGCCCCCTCTTGCCCCTGCGTAGAGCCGGCCATGAGCTGAGATAGCCTCCAGAACCCCCGAAAGGGACAAGCGGTAGAATATGGGTGGATGGATGTACTGTAGGTTTGAAGGTAATTTGATAACATTGTGCGCAATACGTTTATGGGTCATAATAGCTCTATTTTGTACCAATCGTCTCGTTTGTTTTGTACCCAGATGAAATATTTAACAATGCAATTATTACCACTCCCCTCAACGCCGTGTATTTAATAAATAATAATAATCGACGGACTGAGTTATTGCGGCTATATAATAAAAAACGTTACAATTTTAAAATCATTAATAGAATGGATGAGGTTTAAAAACATATTGTTAAAGAGGAGGCGGGGACGCCAGCTGCTCGGATGTCCCCGGCAGGGCGACAGCACAATGTGGGGAGCAAGCGTGGACGTGGGTGTAGCAGACAACAAACAAAGAGCTGCTCGCCATGTGCGCAGCAGCTGCTGCACACACCGAGCAGGAGTAGGGAGCCACAGCTGCCACCAGGGGGCACTGCACAGCGCGTCTTTCCCAGTGCCTGAATTTGACCTTTGAAACCGCAAGTAAAATTTAGAAAAACATTTATTTTTAACTCATTGTGTTTATGCTCCTTATGTTGGCATATTCCCATGAACAGTCTGTATGATTTGAAGATCCAAACATCCAGCGGCGTGTTAAATATCCGAGGCGTGCTGGTCCTGATGAGACAAGCAAGCTGGTCTCAGGATGGCTTAAAACTCTCCAACCGCTCCAGCAACACCTCTGAGTAGCCGGGGGAATAGTATCTGCAACACAAAAAGGCCCTTTTTTGAGGAGGGTGGATTTCAGAGGAATGTGTGATGAAACTAAAGCATACCTGACGATCTCCTCTGGGAAGCAGCTGTTGATAGAATTAATGTGCTCCTGCAGGGGGGAGCCTGGCTCCGCCTGGATCTCTTGCACTTTCTTTAACCCCCCGCTGGTGACAAACTGTCGGCGAGCCTGACTGTCATGTGGTAACACCTTCCATGTGAGAGAGAAGCATGCATGTAATCCACTCAGGAGGGAAGTTTTTGGGTGACCAACTCACCTTGCTGAACTGGCAGACCACATGTTTGATGATGTTGGTCGGCGCGTCGTAGAGCAGAGACTCCAGTGCCGGCAGGAAGGTGCACTTCTGTAGGATCATCTTCAGGGACTTTTTACTCTGATAAAAGCAAGGAGGATCAACGTGGAACTGTGGATATGCTCGACTTTTTGCTGACAGCAATGAGCGTACTTTGGTCTGCAGGTCTTCTGAGCTGCCGGCGTCCGTGTAGAGTAGCAGCAGCTTGGGTAGCAGATTGGCGGTGGCGACGGCCTTAGCGTGCACAGGCGTGTGGTGTCCTATCTGGCCTATGCACCAGGCAGTGGCTGCTTTGATGTGGTGTTCCGTCTCCTCTGAGAGACACAGAGCCAGCTGGAGCAACCCCTGCGAGACACGAGGCCTGTCATGTGGCACACAGTTGCCCCTCACAACATTGCGCTTCAAATGTTGCAGTTTCGCCACATCACTGATTTTTTTTTTTTAAAGCATATACTACAACAGTGTTTTTTAACCATAGGGCCCATTGTTGGGCCACAAGCACTGCCTCGAGGGCTGTCAAAAATATCTGTTTCTTAGCTGTGGTCCATATGGGCTGCAGCAGTATTCATTTGTAATACACTTTTCCACCACTTGTGGAAGTAGTGCCAACATCAAACAAAGAGAAGAAGTCTGGAGTAAGTTATAGAAAAGTTTAAGTACAAAAATTATGACTTAAATACTTCGGCTTCCTCCCACTTCCAAAGACATGCACCTGGGGATAGGTTGATTGGCAATACTAAATTGGCCCTAGTGTGTGAATGTGAGTGTGAACGTTGTCTATCTGTGTTGGCCCTGCGATGGGGTGGCGACTTGTCCAGGTTGTACCACGCCTTCCGCCCGATTGTAGCTGAGATGGCCACCAGCGCCCCCCGCGACCACAGGGGGAATAAGTGTTAGAAAATGGATGGATGGATGGATGGATGGATGGTGAAGCTGTATTTTAATTCACACATTAATTTTATTGACATTTTAGTTAAAACATATAATACTGTCCTTTCATTTTAGCACTACAAAATTGTATGTAAATATATTTTTCATCAGTTATTTGAGTCCCTTCTTATACAGTGTATTTGATTAGTAATAGTTTTTCAACCCGCCTCACCTAAGCCTATGGTTTGTGTTGAATTTATTTGTTATAAACACAGTGTTTCATATCATTTGACAAGGTTATAAAATGTAAGTAAGTTTGGTAATTATTGAATACGATTTAAACGTTACTAACTCAGTGATAATATTTAAGTAGGCCCCGGGCTCCTCTGTGGCGGGAAAGTTGGGCCTTGAGGTCAAAAAGGTTAAGAACTGTGTTCTACAACATATTTGCCCTGATTTAAGCATTTTCAAACATGAAAATGGCAAAATCAAGCAAAAATATCAATACTACAGTATTTTTGAAGATGAGACCAAACCAATCGGAACGCATTGATTTAAATCCCAAACTTGACAACATCTTGGAGACACCATCTGCTCTGCATGACAGTATATGATGAATTTGAGGACCAGAAATAGGCAATTAGAGGAGTAACTTCCAATTAGCTTTTGCTCGCTTAAACACATTCTAATCAAGATTGTTTTCCCTGTCTGGAGCGACGTGACAGGGTGTTGCTTCGAGATTCTTTGAGAGGACAGTGCAGCAAAGACACAACAAACTCCTTCCCTGTCTCTCATGTTTGGAAATTTAGAAGGATTTTATGTACAATCAAAATATTTTCAGAACACTCATATTTTACATTAGGACATTTGTTTAAGATAAAATATATTGTATTTATTTTGCATCTGGACCACATTTAGGTAGTTTTTTGTTTGCTAAAGTTGCCCCTTGTATGGCCAAACATTGCCCCTAAAACTATATAGTCTGTTTGGATTGGTACTAAATCATATCTAACATTCATTTAATTACAATATGGTTCATGCCATATTTATAATTTCACATGTCCAAAAAGGACATATTTTTACTATATAATGATAAATGGGTTGTACTTGTATAGCGCTTTTCTACCTTCAAGGTACTCAAAGCGCTTTGACACTACTTCCACATTTACCCATTCACACACACATTCACACACTGATGGAGGGAGCGGCCATGCAAGGCGCCAACCAGCACCCATCAGGAGCCAGGTTGAAGTGTCTTGCTCAGGACACAACTGACGTGACGAGGTTGGTTCCAGGTGGGATTTGAACCAGTGACCCTCGGGTTGCGCACGGCCACTCTCCCACTGCGCCACGCTGTCCCAATCAGAAACACATTTGCTCAGTTTCTGTACTTAATTTGTAACAAACAACCCACAAGTAAAAATACTATAAATAAAATAATGGTTTACATTAATACATTGTAATTCATATGAGTTTCTGACTATGTAACATTGTTCAGTGTTTGTAAAGTAAAATTAGAAGAATAGAATTGTATCGATAAATGAAACAGTTTCGTAAAACTGAATCATATTAGTACATTATTTGAATTTTTTTGCTTAATTTATTCCATGATTTAATTCCACATACTGATATCAGTAATTACTGATATCATTTGTATGCACCCATGACCTTTAGCATGTGCTAAAGGTCATGGTTGCATTCAAATATTTTAAGTTACGTTTTTTTCCTCGAAGGTTCTGTTTCTCCTTTTTTGTTTAAGAATTGTTGTACATTCTTGGGTAGCAGGTTAGAATTTCCTTTATGCATAATTCTGTTTTAACTCTGCCTAATCATTGAATTGCAATAGTTGTATTTATTATTTTAACTGGTCTTTTTTGTAAAATTGTTAGTGAATACTTTTATATAGTTATTTCCCCATATTTGTAGACAATAACTCATATATGGTAACACTGGGGAGCAATATGGAGTTATTTTTGGTCCAGAACATATTTTGCTTTATTCGTGTTGGAAGTATTTATGTTGTATATTTTCATATGAGTTTTCCCAACTCATTTAGACTCTTATTATTACACCAAAAAAATTTATTTATTTTACCCTTTCAATATCTACTCTATTTGTATTTATGTTTCACTTTCCCTTCTACTGTTACCGAATAACATTATTTTAGTTTTACTGAGATTCAAAGATGGTCTGTTTTTGTCAAACCATCTTTTTCATTTGTTCATTTCTTATTTGTATAATCTTCTGTGTGTTCTCTACTGTTTTTTGCAAATAGTAACTTTAGGTCCTTTGTAACTTTACAAATGTTGTTTGTATAAAGACTGAACAATTTTGATCCCTGGGTTAGATATATTTAGCGCTTTAGACGTTTCAAATATTACTTTTGTTGGTTAAGTAGCTTCTTACCCAATTATTCTACAGTTTTAATTAAGATATTATGATGAATTAATCTATTAACACTACGGATTCACATTGTTGAAGATCTATTGCATTGGTAATTTACTCTGTTATTTCCATCTGTGCCATGGATGTTAGCTCTGTATCTTTTTGGTTGTGTACAAGTGTTACACATTTTATTATAAATTAAATATCGTGCCCAAACGAATAATCCACACATTGTTGACTCAGATTCTGTTCTGTTTTTCTACAGTATGGTTGCAAAATAAGCCACCGTGGGGCCAACAAAAGTTGCGAGTGCCAGCACTTTGAAAAAGGTGAGAAACACTATGGAATTCAACAGTATTTGATTTTTTCTTCATGTAAAACTACGATAATTTTTGCTTTAAAATGTGTTTTGGGGAACCTCATTGAATTTACATTTCTTGTCGGCAAAGTTGTTTTGATTAGGTGTCCACCTAACCTTTTCGGAACGGATCAAATCAAAATTTAACCACACCTGAGAAAGAATGACAGCCATGGCCAGGTTCTCGCTGTGCGCGGCCACATATCCCAACATCATGATCCCTGGCAGCCTCAGACTTCCACGAGTCTCGCCAAGGTAGGTGATCACTTCTGAGGTTCCGCCACAGTTCACTATCACCTGGGACAGCTGCAAAGACACACACCTGTTGGGTGTGTGTGTGTGTGTGTGTGTGTGTGTGTGTGTGTGTGTGTGTGTGTGTGTGTGTGTGTGTGTGTGTGTGTGTGTGTGTGTGTGTGTGTGTGTGTGTGTGTGTGTGTGTTGCATGAGGGCGTACCTCAGGGGTGTGTTTAACCACCTCCCTCATTAGAATGGTGACGTTCTTTTTGACGCACTCGTCCGGGTCCCTGAGGCACATCATTGCCGCAGGGAAGACGTCGGCCTCGATCACCATCTCTGCCAAACACACTGAGTGTTTGCTGATCTGACCCAGAGCGGAGAAGACCTGCCTCTGGACATTCAAAAACACACTTATTGCGTCGTGTGTTGGCTGAAGTAGCAAGAAACTGGCACTCGTCTATGGTTACCCTGAGTTTGGTGTCTGGATTGAGGATCATCTGTGCTAGGTGTGCGATGGCGCCTGCCTCCACCACGATCTGAGCCAATTCCGGCGTGTGTTTGGAGATATCGCTGAGCACCGAGGCGGCAATGCGTTTAAGGGCGATCTCGGGCTCCAGGAGGCACAACACCAGCATGGGGACGGCACCTGCGTCCACGATGGACTGGGACAAGGCTGGACCGTAGAAGTCCACATGGATGAATATTGAAGGGGAGGAAGAAGGTGTCTGTCTGCCTTACCCTCGTTATGTCGCGCGATATAGCCTAGCGCCCAGGCGGCGGCTTCTTTCACGCCGGGGTCAAACTCTTCCAGACAGAGAACCAGAGCGTCCACGCCCCCGCTCGTCACCACTGCCTGAGCCAGCTCAGGGGAATGTTTGGCCACTGCTCGCAGGACGAACGCTGCTGCCTTCTTATATAACCTCTGCATGCAAAACACAGCAATTTTCATTTTAATGTAAATGATTGGCTAATAATTGCATCACTTTCACAGCAATGGTAATCCATACAGTAATTTCATGTAAATCCAGAGTTGTGATTTTCCATTTAATTACACTAAAGTTACAACTATAGGCTGTGAATGTACAGTTAAAATACATTAAAGTTACCATATGCTGTGAATTTACAGTAAATTAAAATAGTTACAACTAATATAAGTTGCAGTCTTTTTCATAGTTTGGCCGGGGGTGCGACTTTTACTCCAGAGCGACTTCTGTGAAATATTAACACATTACCGTAAAATATCAAATAATATTATTTATCTCATTCGCGGAAGAGACAAAACAAAATGTCAGCAATCGTCACACACACGTCAACCAATAAGAATTTGGCGGGAAAGGGTCATGGCAGAAGTGCATTGTGGGACATGGATTGCTAACTGCTATATGCTATATGCTACTGCCGTAGCTATTAAAATGGATCTTTTTATCGTTGGCGGTAACTTATAAAAACCGAGAAGGGCTGAACAAAAATGGCACCAAAAAGGAAATCATGTACTGCAGATTACACAATATCCAATAATATTATTTATCTCATTCGCGGAAGAGACGAAGAAAATGTCAGCAATCGCCACACACACGTCAACCAATAAGAATTCGGCGGGGAGGGTCATGGCAGAAGTGCATTGTGGGTCATGGAATGCTATATGTTATATGCTACTGCTGTAGCTATTAAAATGGTACATTTCAACGTTGGGGGTAACTTATAAAAACTGAGAAGAGCTGAACAAAAATGGCACCGAAAAGGAAATCATGTATTGCAGATTACAAGCTGGACGTAGTGAAATATGCAGCAGAAAACGACAAAAGGAAGCGGCGCATACCTTTGGAGTTGTCAGAGTTGTTTAGAAGCGACATCAATGAAGAAGATTTCATGGGATTTATCGATTAGGAGTGACAGATTGTTTGGTAAACGTAAAGAATGTTCTTTGTTAGTTATTTGAATGACTCTTACCATAATATGTTACGTTAACAGACCAGGCACCTTCTCCGTTGGTTATTTATGCGTCATATAACGTACACTTATTCAGCCTGTTGTTCACTATTCTTTATTTATTTTAAATTGCCTTTCAAACGTCTATTCTTGGTGTTGAATTTTATCAAATAAATTTCCCCCAAAAATGCGACCTACACTCCAGTGCGACATATATATGTTTTTTTCCTTCCTTATTATGCATTTTTGGCCGGTGCGACGTATACTCCGGATCGATTTATAATCCGAAAAATACGGTATATGCTGTGAGTTTACCGTTAAATTGAAATATGTGAATTTTACAGTAAATTACAATAGTTACAACTGTATGCTGGGATTTTACATTTAATTACAATAAACGTGAATTTAGGTTAAATTACAATAATTACATATTTGTTGTGCATTAACAGTAAAGTACAATAAAGGTACAACTATGCTGTGATTTTACATTTAACTATAATGTTAATTTACAGTTAATTACAAAAGTTATGACACGCTGTGATTTTACAGTTAATTACAATAGTTACAATGTGATTTGTACAGTCAATAATATTTTGTTAGCAATTCCTTTGAAACCGAAAAGGGGTACAACTAAATGATCATTGCTTCTCCTCTTTGAACATGTGTTCGAAATCAAACAGCTTAACAATAATGTATGTAAAGATATAAGATGTTCACTCTTGAATGCAATAGAGAATATGTTAACACTCCCTTTCACAAAAAGTCCTTAATCTATTTAAGTTTCTTTATTTTTGATTGAATTACTTGATTTTAAAGACAAAACAAACCAAAAATTATCTCCATCTACGCATTGATGCAAACAATATTGTCTAACACAGTGGTTCTCAACCTTTTTTCAGTGATGTACCCCCCGTGAACATTTTTTTAATTCAAGTACCCCCTAATCAGAGCAAAGCATTTTTGGTTGGAAAAAAGAGATAAAGAACTAAAATACAGCACTTTGTCATCAGTTTCTGATTTATTAAATTGTATTACAGTGCTAAATATTGTTTATTTGTTGTGGTCTTTCTTGAACTATTTAGAAAAAAAGATTTAAAAATAACTAAAAACTTGTTGAAAAATAAACAAGTGATTCAATTATAAATAAAGATTTCTCCACATAGAAGTAATCATCAACTTAAAGTGCCCTCTTTGGGGATTGTAATAGAGATCCAATTGGATTCATGAACTTAATTCTAAACATTTCTTCACAAAAAAAGAAATCTTTAACATCAATATTTATGGAACATGTCCGCAAAAAATCTAGCTATCAACACTGAATATTGCATTATTGCATTTCTTTTCACAGTTTATGAACTTAAATTCATATTTTGTTGAAGTATTATTCAATAAATATATTTATAAATATATTTTTAATTGTTGCCATTTTAAGAATATTTTTGAAAAACCTCACGTACCCCTTGGCCTACCTTCAAGTACCCCCAGGGGTACACGTACCCCCATTTGAAAACCACTGTTCTATGCCACCATAGAGAATATGTTACCACTCCCTTTCACAAAAAGTCCTAAATCTATTTAAGTTTCTTATTTTTAATTGCACTACTTAATTTTAAAAACAAAACAAACCAAAAATTCTCTCCATCTACGCTTTGATGCAAACAATAATCTCTAAAACAATGTCATCATCTGAAAAAATTACAGTAAGTAAAGATGATTAAAAAACATGTTTGAAAGGAGCAGGAAAAACTACTTTTTTCTTTTTCTTTTGACTATACGACTGCAAAATAAGCCACCAGAGAGCCAAGGAAAGTTGCGAGTGCCAGCACTTTGACAAAGAAGGTGAGAAACACTATTGAATATCATGTGTGAGCCAACTAGGGTCCAATAGTTATGTGTATGTATTGTGCAGTGTTCTTGGCATACAGAGCTATTTTTTCTCAATAAAATGTGTTTTGTGTGGCATCTGAAACTGGGGAGGATTTAAAAAATGCTTCAGGATGTGATCTTCATCTCAACTTTTTGTAATGGACTAATACAATAGTCTACAAAATCACTATAATGCTGCCTACTATAACATGAACCACAGTGGACTCACATTCTGCAGGGTGAGCGAGCGGATGAGTTGAGGCAGGATGTCTTCCTTCACCAGAGACTCTGCCAGGTCGGGGTTGTGGTCGGCCAGGCGACCGAGGGCCAAGGCTGCCTTCTGCTGGATGCCAGGAACCACATCCAGCATGAGGGGCCTCAGCATGGACATCACACCTTTTGCAGGTGCGAATGCTGCACAGTCAAACCTCGTCTCGTTAGCCAAAAACACGCCATTTTCTTACCCGCTTTCTGGAGGATTTCTATGTTTTGTGGCCGATCTGCAAGATCAGCAACCGTTTGCACAAACTGCATTCTGGATTTGTTGTACTGCTCGAAAACTGCACGCATACACACACACATTAGTGATTATTCAGCGCAATTCTTATAATTATCTCACCTTGGACGATCTGCCTTTGAGTCATGGTGTAAAAGTGCGGTCTTTAAGGGTGTTGTTCAAACCTGTCGGCAGAAAGTGTCAGCATGACTGACGTCGTTCAAAATTGACTTCCGGTGTGGAAACCTGTGACGACACCGCCTTATTTTATGACAAAGAATAGTCACGACGCGTCAGTGCGGCACGACGGCCTGTTTATCTCAACGTGAACATGTTTGCATTTTGTCTGCCTTTTTAGTGCTAATGCTCCACCCCAGCTCCCGAAAAGAAGAAGAAGCAACCTGTCTGTGATCTTCGACGACTTCTGCTTTCTTCAAAGTAAGTGTGGATTGTTGTCAGTTGTTGCCAAGGCGACGCTCGCCGTCTCAGGGCCAGAGATCGTCTATTGTGGACAACATCTTTACTCTTGTATTGGTTCAGTACACCTTGTATTTGAATAAACATACTAAATATGTTTATAAAATACAATCAAGTGTTTGATACAAATTTGAGCTGGTTTTATATTTAATTCGTTTGAAATAAAAATGAATATTCAAAGGAACACAAAAACGGTCGACTGCTAAAATACAGTCAACGCTCGTTTATTGCTGTCAATTGGTTCCGGGGCTGACCTCAAAGTAGGAATTGTCTTATTTCATAGAGCATAAAAACTTTATTGTTTACAACCATTTAAATATATTTACAGGTTTTGACATGTCCATCTAGAAATGAAATAACACAATTTAGCAACATTACGTTAATGCTGCTAAGACTGAGCCAATCAGTGACTACGATACTAAACCGCGCACTCTGATTGGCTTGTTTTTTCTATTATCTAGCCAGATAGGTTGATTGGCAACACTAAATGTACCCTAGTATGTGAATGTTGTCTATCTGACGAGGTATCTGATGCGTTAGCGACTTGTCCAGGGTGTAGACAGCCTTCCGCCCAACTGCAGCTGAGATAGACTCCAGCAACCCCCCCCCCCCCCCCACCCGCGACCCCGAAGGGTCAAGTATATTATAATATGTGTGTGTCTTTAAAATAGATTAACTCTTCATATATATATATATATATATATATATATATATATATATATATATATATATATATATATATATATATATATATATATATATATATATATTTATATACAGTGCATATATATATAAATAAATTATATATATATTTCCTTTGGGTTCGCGGGGGGTTCTGGAGCCTATCTCAGCTGCATTCGGGCGGAAGGTGGCGTACACCCTGGACAAGTCGCCACCTCATCACAGGGCCAACACAGATAGACAATCACACTCACATTCACACACTAGGGACCATTTAGTGTTGCCAATCAACCTATCCCCAGGTGCATGTCTTTGGAGGTGGGAGGAAGCCGGAGTACCCGGAGGGAACCAACGCAGTCACGGGGAGAACATGCAAATTCAACCCAGGACTACTCAGAACCTTCGTATTGTGCGGCATACGCACTCACCCCTCTACCACCGTATACTGTACTATATATATGTGTGTGTATGTATGTATGTGTTTTGTATATATATATATATATATATATATATATATATACATATACACACACACACACACACATACTGTATACATACATATATATTTGTGTGTGTGTACATATATACATATATATGTATATATACACACATATATATGTATATATATATGTGTGTGTATATATACATACACACATACTGTATACATACATATATATTTGTGTGTGTATGTGTGTACATATATATATGTATATATATATATATATATATATATATATATATATATATATATATATATACATATATATATGTGTGTATGTATGTGTGTGTGTGTGTGTGTGTGTGTGTGTATGGACGGTGTGGCAGAGTGGTCGTGCGCAACCCGAGGGTCCCTGGTTCAATCCCTCGTCACGTCCGTTGTGTCCTGAGCAAGACACTTCACCTTTGCTCTTGATGGGTGCCGATTAGCGCCTTGCATGACAGCTCCCTCCATCAGTGTGTGAGTGGGTGAATGTGGTAGTGTCAAAGCGTTTTGAGTACCTTGAAGGTAGAAAAGCGCTGTACAAGTACAACCCATTTATCATTTGTGTGTGTGAAAAGGATTACATAGACATACAAATATACTGTGTATATATTAATAAAGCATATTTTAATTTAACACAAGTGAATTTATTTTAGTAGTTCAATTAGTTCGTTTACAGCTGATTAATAAAATAAAAAGTATCTCATAGAAATATTTTTTAAATGTTTCAATTTAAATATTGTAAATATTAGTCTGTTAGTCCCAATTTAAAAACCTGTAATCAAATTGCAAGACCTTCTGATATATTACTTTATGCACTTGCATATATAAACCATGCATTCATACACATTTTGGTATTAATGCACAATAGTTAATTAGTCCATTTATAACCCATTTAAAATTATTGTTGTCATATTGTGTGTTGTTTGCCACTTTTGCAAATGAAGAAATCCTATAAGAACAATCTCTTCTAAGATATGTTTTACCGCACATAAAATAGCAAGAAAAAACACATTTGGTGTCATACACTAATTAAAACATTATTTTTGTAAACAAATATATAGTTTTACTGTATTGCTAAAATATGTGTTTATGAATAGACATAACAGCATCGCGTGCTTTTATTTAGTACAGTAGGTCAATCTTACCTTATTAAGACACTCGCTCACGGCCGCCCTCTACTGGCAGCACTGCACTCAGCACCCAAAGGACCACAGAAGAATGCCGACGAAAGAGCAAAAAGAGCCCAAGTCCCCGCCTGATGGAAGACCGCAGGACAACACATCCACGGTAATCTCCTGACCATTTTAACTTAATGCTGCACAACTAAGCGCTCAAAAACGCATATGTACAATTTAACTTGCAGAATGATTGATTTTGCGCGACATTTAGAACGATTTGCTTCTTCTTTTTTAGAGGCAGGCGCTACAAGAATGCAGCAATAAAAGACAACTTGAGGACTCAAAGAGCAAACCTTACCATGCCAACATTTTTCTCTTGCTCAATTTATGGCTTTAATACTTACATCCAGTGAGGTCTGTCGCTAATAATGGCTATAATTGCGCTTATGGGTGAAGAAAGCCTCAGTCACATCTATCAATGCAGCAGTTTTTATACTTTGTATAAATGCTCGTTTTTGATAGAGTTGCTATATTCATTTTAGCTTATTATATACCTTAGTTTATCATTTAGTCTGTAAATACGTTTATCCTCCAGGCAGACTTTAATCAACTCCCATTCTATTAAAAGTATTCTCATCATAAATATGCATGTAAAATATAATTTACTAGGAAAAAATCCTGTTTTATTTGATTTGGTTAGAAATTGAAATTGAAAATACTGAAATAAATAGTTTTGTTTGTTGAAATGTGGCTATGCAAAATTATTTCCCGTTAGTTTATTTGTGTTATCTAACGAATAATAGTCAAACGGGAAAAAAAAGGCATATCCAAATTTCCATGAAGAAAAATACTTATCAGAAAAAAAAAAATGGAATAATTTTCAAAGCATTAGATACAAAACGGAAATGATTTTATTTTAGTGCATTAAATTTTACATGACTATTTATGTGAATAAAATACACTCAAATTTGAGGCGCCTTTTTAAATTTTATGCTCTGTCGTTAGTATATTTTTTGTTATCTAACGAAAGCATTGAATTTAAAAAGGCGTCTCAAATTTGAGTGTATTTTATTTTTATTCACATAGTTATGTAAAATGTAATGCACTTAAATAAAATAATTCCAGTTTTTTATATATTTAGGAAATTACTATAAATAATTATTTGATAAATATTTTGTTTTAGGGAAAATTGGCTGTGCAAAATTATTTCCCGTCCGATTATTATTCGTTAGATAACAAAAATAAACTGACAGAGCATATAATTTAAAAAGGCCCTTCAAACCTGAGTGTTTTATATATATATATATATATATATATATATATATATATAATGTACTAAAATACAATAAAACCCGTTTTTATATATTTTGGAAATTATTTTAATTATTTGATACATATTTTGTTTTAGGAAAAATTGGCTGTGCAAAATTATTTCCCGTTCGATAAATATTCGTTAGATAACAAAAATAAACTGACAGAGCATATAATTAAAAAGGCCCTTCAAACCTGAGTGCATTTTTTTATTATTTTATATAATGTACTAAAATACAGTCTGGTTGTAATGTTTTAGGAATTATTTAAAATAAATATTTAGATAAATCCATCCATCCATCCATCCATTTTCTACCGCTTATTCCCTTTCGGGGTCGCGGGGGGCGCTGGCGCCTATCTCAGCTACAATCGGGCGGAAGGCAGGGTACACCCTGGACAAGTCGCCACCTCATCGCAGGGCCAACACAGATAGACAGACAACATTCACACTCACATTCACACATTAAGGCCAATTTTTTAGTGTTGCCAATCAACCTATCCCCAGGTGCATGTCTTTGGAAGTGGGAGGAAGCCGGAGTACCCGGAGGGAACCCACGCATTCACGGGGAGAACATGCAAACTCCACACAGAAAGATTCGTTTATTTAAATTTGACTCGTAGAAAAGGATTCGTAAAATAGGAAGACAATTAACTGACAAAGCATAGAATATAAAACTGTAATTGACATAAATAGGCATGTAAAATATAATGTACCAGAATATAATACATCTCGTGGTTTTGATGTTTCATAAATTATTCAAACTAATACTATGCTAATTGTTTTCTGTTTATTGAAATTTGACAATGCAAACTTTTTTCCCGTTTTAACAAAAAACTAAATCATAAAAAGGCGTCTCAAAACTTGAGTGTAATTTTTTTTATTTAGTTTTATATTGTGCAACAGTAACAATACAATAAATTGTCCATACAGTCGAGCAGATAAACGAATAAACGGGAGAAGTGACGTCACTGAGCTTGAAACGTAGCAAAACAGGAAACATATTTTAATAACCGCTGATTAAATAGCAATTACTGTATTTTGTATGTACATGTGGTGGCTAAAAACAGTTTTTTTACATTGTCTTAAAAAAAACAACCCAGCAGAACATAACTGTCGTAGCCATGAGCATGCGTTAAAATATTCAAACACACGAGGAATAACTGACATAAACACGATCCACTTGGGCGACATGGTTGAATAAAATCAGCTACTTGTGTAAATAATAATTGAATGGGAGTAAATGCTTTCGTTTCCCCTAACACTCTTTCATAATACGTCTTTGCCTTTTTGTGGTGAAATGCTGCGGGGAGAAGGAAGGCGTGGAAAGAGTACAGTGGAAGTGCGTGTCATCCTGACGACGTGGATGTTGCGTTCAAAGACACTTTCCTGGGCTTCAAGCTCAGCTGCGTGAAGAGGCGGCCGGCGGCCGGGGTTCCGTTCACGTTGTGGGTTGGCTTGTGCAGGGGTCGCGGGAGCGGGGAGGGGGCAGGGGTGCCCGGGCTCGGCATGGAGGATGACGTAGACGTGGACGTGGACGGGGCCCCCGCGGGACTTCCGGCTTTGTCGCTGGACGAGTCGCTTTCCGGTGCGCAGCGGTTGGTTACTTCCGGCTGCACGTGGCTCACCCTCATCTTCTTGCAGTTGGGCCGCACGCGGTAATGCAGCGGCAGCGGGCCGGTCTGCGGACACCAACACCACACCACACACACACACACACACACGCACACACACACACACACGCACACACACACACACACACACACACATCACACACACACACCCCACCAACACCCACACCACAACCACACACCAACACACGCACCACACACCAGACACACACCAACACCCACAACCACACCACACCCACACCAAATCAGCGCCATTTCAACACAATGCAAACATGTATTCAAGCTGTAGTCAGAAATGTGCTATATTTCAAGGACGTAAATGTAAATATTTAAAACAGTGGTTCTTAATCTTGTTGGAGGTACCAAACCCCACTAGTTTCATAAGCACATTCACCGAACCCTTTAGTGAAAAATATTTTCTTTTTTTTTTTCAAATTCAAGACAAAGTTATATGTTTTTGGTAACACTTTAGTATGGGGAATATATTCTAAGTAACAAAGACTCAATTGAATTCGGGTTAGGGTTATAATAAGGCCATACCGAATCAGGCATTAATAAGTACTTAATGACTAGTTAAGAGCAAATAGGATACTAATTTGCATGTTAATAAGCAACTAATTAATGGTGAATATGTTCCCCATACTTAAGTGTTACCATGTTTTTTTACTGGTGGAAAAAAGGAACCGTGCATGAACATCACCTTGTTCAAGCAACAAAACTCACAACAAATTACACACCTGCAAATCAGTCTGACTTCTGCTGTTGTCGTATCCGTAATACGCCGATAGGGAGAAGTTTTTATTTACACGATGAGTCGGGTGTGTTTTGACCTCCGCCGAACCCCCTGAGGCCAACTCACCGAACCCCTATGGCAGTGGTTCTCAAAAGGGGGTACTTGAAGGTATGCCAAGGGGTACGTGAGATTTTTTTTAAATATTCTAAATATAGCAACAATTCAAAAATCCTTTATAAAAATATGTATTGAATAATACCTCGACAAAATATGAATGTAAGTTCATAAACTGTGAAAAGAAATGCAACATAGCAATATTTAGTGTTGACAGCTAGATTTTTTGTGGACATGGTCCATAAATATTGATGTTACAGATTTCTTTTTTTGTGAAGAAATGTTTAGAATTAAGTTCATGAATCTACATGGATCTCTATTACAATCCCCAAAGAGGACACTTTAAGTTGATGATTAATGGTATGTGGAGAAATCTTTATTTAGACTTGAATCACTTGTTTATTTTTCAACAAGTTTTTAGTTATTTTTATATCTTTTTTTCCAAACAGTTCAAGAAAGACCACTACAAATGAGCAATATTTTGCACTGTTATACAATTTAATAAATCAGAAACTGATGACATAGTGCGGTATTTTACTTTTTTATCTCTTTTTTTCAATCAAATATGCTTTGCTCTGATTAAGGGGTACTTGAATTAAAAAAATGTTCACTGGGGGTGCATCACTGAAAGAAGGTTGAGAACCACTGCCCTAGGGTTCGATCGAACCACTGATTTAAACCACTGATTTAAAACCTTACTGGACATTTTTATAGGGCTCTTTACGTCGTGTTTAAACTAGCATAGTCTCCAAAAGGCAGCATGAACTACTGTAATTTTTACACCTAATTCAAACATTTATCTGTATTTAAATATTCAGGTTAAAATAGCATAAACCAATTATAGTATTTAATTTAAATGTGGCCTGTCAAAAAAAAAAATCTCTTACTTTTTTTTTGTCAATGAAGTGATAAAAGTGATGACAGTTGTCCAAAAAGATGTCTAATAAAAACATTCATAATTTAGTTCCACTTTAAAGTCCCAAGCTACATGAAAATTGCGCGCATTAATATTCATCTACAAAAGCGCAGTAAACAAATTATACAATGTAAAAAAATATATAATCAGGATTTCACAGCATTTTACAGTATTATTTTACAGTAAAACACTACTCCAAATTTACTATATCAATGCAATACCCTTAATGCAATTAACTGATATTTCACAGTAATCATACATCCTAAAAAGTCCAGGAAACACATTGTACATTGTAAAATATTACCAGGATTTGTCATAATTTCACAGTATTTTTATGACAATACTGTAATCACAATTTACTGTAACATAACATTACAACAAACGACTGAATTACTTACCACAGTAAAATACTGTAAATATTATACCATGGAAGTAAAGCAACTATTAGCTAGCAATTTGCTGGGAATGTACAATGTATTATGAAAACTGAAAGCAGGCTCCAGCTTTTGGTTATTTCAGTAATGGTGTAATCAGACACATCAGCAACATTTTAAATTGCACTTTTAACATGTGTGCATTCAAACACAAAAATGAAAAGTTCACAGCACACACCACCGCTATCATGTGCTCTATTGCAAGTGCCATGCGGAATCCATACCCACATATTTAAAGTTCCAGGCACTCTGATTTGATCCTATTTTTTTTAGTTGAACACAAACGATTAATGAAAGTTTTTTTCCTAATGGAAGGGGTCACTTGAAAGGTTGAAAAAAAAAAAAAAAAATTAGAATGTCATTAAAAACCTGTTAACTTTAAAGCTAACCAGTACTGTTAGGTTTACTCACATCACAAAAATCCTCAACAGTACGAAGAGAGATCACAATGTGAGACCATGATTTGAGATGATGTGCGTCTTTGATTGCAATTCTAGACATGATTTCAACTACAAATGTCATCCTCCCTGTGTGATAAATACATTGCATCATTTAGAACTCAAAATCATATTAATCACAGTTTGGCTGCCACTATGCTCTTTTGTGATGACAGTTCCTTCTTTATTTTTGATGTGAAAAAGTCAACTGGTTCTGTCATTAATAAAAGATAATACTCTGTTGAAACCAAAGTAAAAATGCATTCTTGTGCTTCCTGTCTTGCTTTTGAGCATTGCTCTTCATCCACGCTTTGGGATTTTTCTCAACAAAAGTACACAATGACAAACTGCTGAAAGAAACGAGTGAGCTAAAAACATTCCATCTGATAAATCAAATACTAATTTTCTCTACTGTATTGAATTAATAAACATGCAGATTTAAAGTTATCTCACTCACCCGTCTCCATGTGTAGATGTACGCAATGTCCATTAATGTGTAGTAATCTTTCAGGGGTTCATCTTCATACATGACTTCTACCTGCACACAACATGCCAGCAGGTGATTTCAAGACATCAATAAATATGAATATTACTGGTGTATAATCAGTTTAATTTTTGGTTCAGCAAAGGAACAAATGCAAAACAAAAACTGATTTGGTTTGTGTGAACATAAGAATGTGCAATAAAGATGCTGAAATGTCAATTATAATATCAACAGTAAATATTCATAATATTAAATATATTTTTCAGTGTTTGAGATGTAAAAAAAAATAGAACAGGAAAGTTTGAACGGTGAAAATATATGTATATATATATATATATATATATATATATATATATATATATATATATATATATACATTTTATTTTTTGCAGTAAATGAAAGCATTAATTTTACCAACTTAACCCCATTTTCCATCTGGTTGACAAGGATGCTTTTAATGACAAGTCGGTTTTCAAGCTCTGGGTTCTCCTTGGCACTATAGCGAAAAGGCTGCACTGTATCTGATTAATAAAAAGGCACACTTCCTGTCCCTCACTTTTAATGTGTACCAAAAAAAAATAATACATCTGATTACGAATACATGTACCATTACACCCTCAAATAAAAAAGTAACCTTTAAACAGAAAAAAATACCTGGTGAGTGTTAGGGATGTCCATTTTGCTGCGAAGGAACTTCCTCAGATGCATGATGGTCATTGCTGCTGGACACTGCAGGTACCTTTTGTTTGCCACCTGTGCATTAAATAATAAATACATGTGTTGCAAAGGTGGTCAAATTAGTTAACCTACCTCATCTTTAGGATGCTTGTCTTCAAGACAACCTGTGAGTCTACACAGAGGAACATAAGATGTTACTTTATCAATGGGCGCAAAAAAGCAACAAAAATGTGCCAAAAGTAAGGAGGTGTCACCTGTGGGTGCTCTGATCAAAGAACTCAATAGACAGGCTGATGATTTCATCATCTGTGATTATTCTCTTTTCCTCGTCTGCTACTTCTCCACGATCTTCATTGGAGCCGTTGGAAGCTGCAGAAACAGAGAAAACATTATAAATGTTCTGAAATTATTTTCATGGAAACAGTACAGGTTTTATGAGGAAATTGTCCATGTATAAGAATAGAAAAATGTGTGAATAAAATCTTACCTTCTATGGGATGCTCAGCATAAAAGTCTCTTCTTCTCTTCATTTCATCTATAATACATCCCATAAATATAAACCATGCACTTCATTGTTGTTATTTTTATTTTAGGGTAAAGTAAAACCCATGAAAACTAAATCAAAACGTCTTACTTTTGAAAAGGTCTGGGACCAGCTTGTAGACAATGTCCTGGAGCGTTTTGTCAGACCTGGAAGACACACTTTCAGTTTCACTTCACTGCAAAGCAACAGTGATGAGGACTTCTCACCTGATGTTGAGCAAAGGCTTGGTTTTGTGCACTTGCACGTCGCAGATGGGACAATATTTGCTGGCTTCCAGGTAGCGAACGATGCACATTTTGCAAACTGCATGCATGCCCCACAACAAAATACAATGAGTTGATAAAAAAATATTTGGTTACGTTTTGTTAGTGTTTGCTCACATGAGTGCAGACACTCGATGATGGTGGTCGCGTCGATGAAGTAACCCCCGCACAAGACGCACATAAGGTGGGGGTTGAGTTCGGTGATCTTGATCCTGGTCGTCCGATGCATGATGGCAGAATGAAAGCTGCTGGCGTGGGAAAAAAAAGGGAGAAAAACAGATAAATGCGTGCAAATAGAAGAGAAAACAATATCTAAGAAAGCAAAACAAGTCATTAAATGAGCCATTTGGATGCTGCTGTTTGCTTAAACTGTTAAAGCAACATAATCGTTTATGCTAATTTGATTATAAGCACGGGGGACACGTCGTAAATCTCCACAAAGGTTTCTGTAATATTTTCTAAGACTGGTATTGCCATCAGGACTGAAGTAAATATGGAGGACCTGCTGCAGAATTATACCAACCGCAAATAAAAACAAATTAGGCAGAATAAAGTCATTATTTTTCAAACATTAAATGTATGTTTTAAATAAATACATTTTGATTGCACATGTGTGCGTGTCCGATATTTTTTTAGTTCAGTAAAAGTTCAAAAAATAAACGGACATCGGAAAATAAACGAAAATATTTGAGTCGGTTAATATTTAAAAAAAAAAAAACATGCATACTTCACGTCGTTTCTATGGCAACCACGTGTGCATGACGGCTTGCACTTACAGAGCACAACGCAGCTGCTGATGTGTCATCAACATGAAAAACACAAATGTCACGTTTTAGCTGATGTGTCATCAACATGAAAAACACAAATGTCACGTTTTAGTGCGAGCGGGACCAATAACGCCGACGGCGCGGCTGCCATTTTGTGCAAGAAAAATAATAACCCGCCTCCTTTCAAATGGGGCGTTCACGTCAGTTCTGGACATCATAAAACCTACTGAGGAGTACATGTCTGCTTCTACCAAGGTCCTCTGCGCTACATCACAACACTTTACCGTAAAAATATATTTAAGTGCGGAAACATGAGCAACATCGCGCCTTTCACACAATAACGTGTACGCTGTAATCATAACACCTGCAAAAATAAGGTTATTTTACAGTGAAGCCTAATGCGTTTTAGAGAGCGTGGTTTCAACCTCTGAACGCATCACTAATAAAAAAAATGGACGATTATCGGTAAAATACGGTTATATAGTGCATCTACAGAGCTTGTTTTAAACACATGAACGCAACATCTAAGATGGGCTAATTGTATTGCCTCTATAGCGTAGTGAATTTTACAGAGCTTGTTTTGAAGACATGCTTGAACGCATTAGTTAAGGCACCATAGTCAAATTACACTGCAATATACGATTCTGAAATAATGCACTTGAATGCAAAGTAGTGCTTTCTACGGAGTATATTTCAACACGTGAATGCATCATTGAGATATATAAGATTAACCACAAAAAAGCGGTTGTTCCAATGCCACTCACTATATTAAAAAAATAAATAGACCGTAGGGTATTTTACAGAGCTTGTTTTGAAAACATGAACGCATCATAAATAAGACGTAAGCGACATGGCTTTTTTTTAGCTATTAATGATTTATTTTTGTAAACAAAAAGCGCTTTAAGTGCGACCTGGATGACAAATAAAACAACTCAAAGTGTTAAAAAAAATCATGCATTCAGGGGCGAAATTATTTCAACAGAAGATATGTAATATATGAAAACATGTTTGCATCTGAGACAAACACCGAAACAGAGCTGCACACGCACTTGGGGGGAAAAAGACATTGAATCAACATAATTTGATATAATTAACTAGTCACTTGCAAGCCCACGCTGAGGGAAAATATGTCACACACGTTAGCATCAACCTGCTTGTGAAAATATGCACATGGGTCCAATCAACATTTAAACGCATCACCAAGGCACACAAACATAAGCCTTTACAGAATAGTGATGTCCTATAGTGTCACCTTTATAAATGTGTATTAAAAAGCAGCATAACACATGATTAATATGCAGGTGGCCGATCTGATGGCAGCTCCGACGAAAGCGCCCCACTGCCTCCTCGTCCTTGCAAGTTAAGTTAAAAACAGCCAAATAAAAGCAGGGGCGCACACAAAGCCAACAAGAATGTGTGCACAAACATGTCAACATGATGACCGAATAGAACCAGGAGGCTCGGGGGCAGCGTGGTTCCGTTAGGCAGCCGTTGGATCCCGGCGGTGCTCGACACGCCAGCCCGGCGGAGCCCGCTTCGCCCGCAATCTGACACTTTCCTCGTACAAAAAGCACACAAAAAGCCGCCCTGTGCACCGTGGAGCCACACGGGCACGCAGCTAAGCTAACCCCCCTGGAACACGGCCGTTCCGCGGGGTCTCAATTCGGGTTTAAAGTCGAGATCGGAACCTTTTTTCACCGACAGATCCGCCAAAAAGTGTACACACACACACACACACACACGTATAGACACACACACACACACACACACTAGGTCCACGTCGCGGCTACACCGATGAAAGCTCAACATCCTCCGCTGGATCGGCGTGAGAAGACCCCCGCCAAAAGAACCACGCTAGACACCCGCAAAGACGCCGAGAAAGCCTACCTGTGCGCCGGGACTGGAGGTGTCGTGCTGCAGAAGAGGGCGGCGGACAGACAATGAAAGTTGGGAGGCGATCAGCAGCGAATGAATCGGAGCCGAGCCGCCATCTTGAAGCAGGCTGCAGACGCTGTCAGCGGCCGAGGCGAGCGCATTTCACACGGGGGTGGGGGCGGGAAGGAACCGACGCTGCCCTCCGCTAGCGACCCTGGGACTTTGCGAGCGGAGCGCCGGCAGAGTCCTCCGGCGTAGGTTCGGTCCACACTCGGTGACCGCAAGTTTGCCTCCAAAATAGCCGACTTAGCCCCCCTCCTCCTCCGCCTCCTGAGTGGAAACGCAGCGGCAGCAGCGGCGGTGGTAGTGGTGCGCGCGAGTATGCGTGCGCGCGCGCTGCGCGGAAACTGACACCGTCCCCAAAATGGCTTGTACGTGGACGCGCCCACTTGGGTCACGTGACCGCCTGCTTAAGGGAGCCTTGGAATTGCTGTCGGAGGTTACTTTTTCCACAAAAAAAATAGACGTGCTGTGGTGCCAGTAGGGTGACAAAGCAAATTAGCATCACATTGAATAATGTATCAGTTATTAATATCACATCCACTATAAAAGGGATTAGAAAGCGTGTTTTGTGTGTCATCTTGTACAATAAAGATGCTAAAACAAATCCAATGAATAATAATGAAGTTAAGCTAGCGCAGTGCTTCCCAATTATATTGTTACCCCCCTCCCCCATTGCTATAAGTACACCTCTGCATAATATTGTACACTTAACATTAAATATAAAATACATATAGATCAACTTACAAAAAATAATAACTAACATTGTTTTTTAGTCTGTAACAATTGTTTAAAGTGCACAATTTCCCTGAAAAAAGTCTTTAAACTATAAACATTTTTCGAGCAAATTAAATAGACTTAATACACTTAAATTGATCAGCAACATGAACTCAGAGGCACAATATATTAAACCCAGTAAGCTTTTTTTTTATTGATATTTGTATTAGTAGATTGCACAGTTCAGTACATATTCCGTACAAATTGACCACTAAATGGTAACACCCAGATAAGTTTTTCAAATTGTTTAAGTCGGGGTCCACGTTAATCAATTCATGGTACAAAACAAAAGCGAATACAACAATTTGTGCTGATTTTTTTCAATCAAAGTGTGATTCAACAATGACCACATTTTGTTGTTTACATATTTTTGAAGCAGGTTTGAAGTATAGTACTGATGAAACATGTGGAAGAGGTGTTAGTGTCTGCCTCACAATACAATGGTCCTAGGTTCGATCCTGCCCTCAGGAGTTTGCATTTTCTCATAGTGACTGTGTGGGTTCCCTCTGGTTAGTCCGGCTTCCTTCCAACTCCAAAAACATGAACCCAGGGATAGGTTGATTGGCAACACTAAATTGGGAATGTGAGTGTGAATGTTGCCTGTCTATCTGTGTTGGCCCTGGGATGAGGTGGCAAATTATCCAGGGTGTATCCCGCCAGCCACCCGAATGCAGCTGAGATAAGCTCCAGCACCCCCGAGACTCCAAAAGGGACAAGCAGTAGAAAAATGGATGGATGGATGGATGGAAGCATGTTCCTCGGGGGTCACTTGGGCATCGCACCAGGGGCCCACCCCACAATTTGGGAAGAATTGAGTTAGCTGAACAGAACATTTTAGCTTTGTTGTGGAGTAACAGGAGTGTCATATTTAATATACGGTATCATTGTTTTTTACTTTGTATAATAAAACCAGAGCTGGCCCAAGGGCCACAGTTTGGACACCACTAATATAGTCAAACATTCTTGTAATGAAATCAAGTAGCATGGGCTTGAACGTTCATATAAAAGTTTGTGTTTGCACACCATGTTTTTATTTGAATTTCAAATACTTATACTGCTCTCATACAGAAACACACACACAAACAACATCACATCTGACTGGCTTTCTCTGCGCTCTTTGCAGCATCTTTCAGCTTGCTAAGCATGTCCTGAAAACACACCAACACTTAATTAACTATGGAAAATAAGATTTAATACAACATGTATTAGTGTGGATTTTTAAGGTGGACTGTAACTCACCTGTAACTGCTCCATATTGCAGGTGAAAGTGACGTCCTCAGCAGGAACACCTTTGTTCTAACACACACTTTCCATTAGATGACACAAGAAAACAACACAAATAAGGCACTTTTACCTCAGTATTGAGTGATATTAAGTAGAAAGGCTCGTTGACCTTATCCACATGTGCGTTCTGTGGAGAAAAACAAAACTTTTGTGACTCTTTGGCCACAACTATTGAATTCCTGTCCTATTGACCTTTACGTGATACTGGAGGCGCCATGACACGTCAGTTATTTGAGCTGGTTGTCTTCCAATGCTAGAAAACATGAATACAGCATAATATTATAATGATAAATATTTTTTGTATGCTCAGCCTGTACACATGCACGGACTGACAGAAAGTCGAAAAATATTGAGAACTCTTGTCAAAAATAGAAATTTTCCTCGCCACGGTGCTTAAAAAGATCTAAGGCTCAGGACGTTCCTGGGCCACGGGTTGCAGATGTTGAGAAAAATATAGGAATGACATATGAATCAATACAACATTGTTTACAAATAAATAAGCTTCCATTGTGCTCGTTTTAACTTAACTATGGAAGGTATGGTTAATAACAATACCTTATACCCCCAACTTACCTCGCCAGCAAAACTTCTAGCTCCTTTTTGTTCTTCTGTAAAATAAGAAAAATAGACATTATGTAGGGCAGTAATTCTCAAATGGGGGTACGCGTACCCCTGGGGGTACTTGGAGGTATGCCAAGGGGTACGCAAGATTTTTTACAAATATTCTAAAAATTCTAAAAAATAGCAAAAATTTAAAAAATCATTTACAAATATATTTTTTTAAATAATACTTCAACAAAATATGAATGTAAGTTCATAAACTGTGAAAAAAATGCAACAATGCAATATTCAGTGTTGACAGCTAGATTGTTTTGTGGACATGTTCCATAAATATTGATGTTAAAGATTACTTTTTTTGTGAAGAAATGTTTAGAATGAAGTTCATGAATCCAGATGGATCTCTATTACAATCCCCAAAGAGGGCACCTTAGGTTGATGATTGATTCTATGTGTAGAAATATTTATGATTTGAATCACTTGTTTATTTTTCAACAAGTTTTTAGTTATTTTTATATATTTTTTTCCAAATAGTTCAAGAAAGACCACTACAAAAGAGCAATATTTTACACTGTTATACATTTAAAATAAATCAGAAACTGATGACAAAGTGCTGTATTTTACTTCTTTGTCTTTTTTTCAACCAAAAATGCTTTGCTCTGATTAGGGGGTACTTGAATTAAAAACATGTTCACAGGGGGTACATCACTGAAAAAAGGTTTGAAAACCACTGGTCTAGGGTAATGAAACATGTACTATACAGCGTGCAATGTGTATGGGTGTTCAAATCACCTGATAGCAGTTGTGGAAGACCTCTATTCTGTCTGCACTGAATGACAGGTCCTCTAAACAGGAGCTGTGGGGACAAAAACATCAATTGCAATAATCCTTTATGACCACTAATTAGTTTTAAACTTTAAATAAGCAACTTATGGTCAGGTGTAATATCAGAAAAACCAGAGTCCGTGGGCAAAACACACCCACTTCCAAATATTATTCAGTTCAAAGCACACATATTAAGACTTAGTTCAGAGACAAAAAGACACCTTATCAACTGGACAGTCGGCGTTGCTTTGAAGTTGAACGGCGCTTTCGCACGTTGGCAGAGTCCTTTGCATATTGACTAATATCATCTTTACCTGATGGCGGACTTGTCGGCGTTTTGCCTGACCACCTCCAGGATGAAGGTGACGGCTGCAGCGTGGATCCTCTTCAGCAGGACCGGGTCGATCTGTTTAAGTTCGGGCTCATCTGCAGAACATGAGGACGGAGCCCAGAAGTAAGGATAAAGACGAGCAAGTAACAGACTGACGTCTGCAGTGGCAATCAATGAGGATTTGCATGCGAATGGAAGCTTCGGCGTTCTTTTGTGCACTATCAACATCCAGTGCCATTTAATTAATCGTAAAG
>NC_084625.1:26714980-26839980 GCF_033978795.1 Nerophis ophidion | reverse complement strand
TCTACTAAATTCTATACCAAAAAAAAGGTTTGGAAGCACCAATTCTGTCATACTTAAAACATACAATGTAACAATGAGCTACTACAATATTGTGTACTATACTGCCATGATTTGTTGAGTGAATTCATAATAATTTACTAAAAAAAAAAAAAAAAAAAGTTCAGAAGTAACTATTCTATCATATTTAAATTTAATATTTTTTACAATGAGCAACTTTTTTTTGAAATGCTATAATACAGTAATTGTAAACCAAAAGGTCCATTTCTCTATAGCATGCATAGGTCCCCGAATTACGATCACCACACACAATCTAGCCCACGGGAAATCCCAAGTAAAAAAAAAAATATATATATATATATATCATACTTATATGTATATAGGGACAGCGTGGCGCAGTGGAGAGTGGCCGTGCGCAACCCGAGGGTCCCTGGTTCAATCCCCACCTAGTACCAACCTCGTCACGTCCGTTGTGTCCTGAGCAAGACACTCCACCCTTGTTCCTGATGGGTGCTGGTTAGCGCCTTGCATGGCAGCTCCCTCCATCAGTGTGTGAATGTGTGTGAATGGGTAAATGTGGAAGTAGTGTCAAAGCGCTTTGAGTACCTTGAAGGTAGAAAAGCGCTATACAAGTACAACCCATTTATCATTTATTTATATACATATAGACACTATGCATATATATCATACTTATATGTATATACATATATATATATATCATACTTATATGTATATATGTACATATATATACATATATACACTATACATATACATATATATATATATGTATATACATATATATATATATATATATATATATATATATATATTATATAATGTATATAATAAATATACATATATTTTTTTTTATCTTCCTGTTTGAATATTTTTAGTGTTTGGTACAGCCAGACTGGAGCAGGAAGGAATAGGAAGAAGGGGAAAAAAGAATACAGAGGGGGAAATTGTGGGGATAAGAGGGGCGACAAGTCAAAAAAAAAAAATCATAGTTACATATACACAAAAACAAATACATGGAAGTGGGAATGTCATTCATCCATTTATGCGCGTCACCAATTAGATGACGAGGCATTTGGCTACCTTAAGAGAGTCATAGTTACTCCCGCCGTTTACCCGCGCTTCAATTAATTTATTCACTTTGACATTCAGAGCACTGGGCAGAAATCACATCGAGTCAACACCCGTCGCGGGCCATCGTGATGCTTTGTTTTAATTAAACAGTCGGATTCCCCTGGTCCGCACCAGTTCTAAGTGAAAGTTCTAGGCCAAATTCTTAAACCCAATGAGGCCTTTGAGTCAAAATTTAGGGTACCCCTGCGCTATACCAAGGGTCCCCAATGTTTAATGTAGGATTTCTACGTGTGGCAAATAAATACAGCAAAAATAGGAGCGTCAAAGTGAGTCAGACTATATTTAGCCGGAACTTCCCCACCTCGCGCACTAGATCAGGCTCTTTCCCCCCCAGCAAGGTGACGTTCCACGTCCCAGGAGCTAGCTTATGTAGCTGAGGATTGGACCGCCATGTGCCCTGCCTTTGGCTGCCGCCCAGCTCACATTGCACCCAGCCTCTATGGCCCCTGCTATGGGTGGTGAGCCCATTGGAGGGGGGACCCACGTTGCCTCTTCGGGCAGGCCCGGCCACCAGGCACTCGCCATCGTGCCCTGGTGACCTGCGTCCGAGCGAGGGAAATCTGGGTCCTTGGTTTTTATTTTTCATAGAGGTCTTCAAGCTGCTCTTTGTCTGATCCCTCACTTAGGACCAGTTTGTCTTGGGAGACCCTACTAGGGGGCAATAAAGCCCCAGGACACAATAGCTCCTAGGACCATTGGGACACGCAAACTTCTCTACCACGATAAGGTGGCAGCTCAGAGAGGAGATGGTGGTTCGGGCATCTGGTCAGGATGCCACCCGAACGCCTCCCTTGGGAGGTGTGTCGGGCACGTCCGACCGGTAGGAGGCCACGGGGAAGACCCAGGACACGTTGGGAAGACTATCTGACACCTTGGGATCCCCTGGGAGGAGCTGGAAAGAAGTGGCTGGGGAGAGGGAAGTCTGGGCTTTTTCTGCTTAGGCTGCTGCCCCCGCGACCCGATCTTGGATAAGCGGAAGAAGATGGATGGATGGGCAGTTCTCCTTTAAGTTGGAGTAAATGTTGTTGTTTTTTTTTTGTTTTTTTTGTTTCTGTGCAGCCCAGTACTGTATGCTGTTGTATAGAGAAGTGGTTCTCAACCTTTTTTCAGTGATGTACCCCGAGTGAACATTTTTTTAATTCAAGTACCCCCTAATCAGAGCAAAGCATTTTTGATTGAAAAAAAAAGATAAATAAGTAAAATACAGCACTATGTCATCAGTTTCTGATTTATTAAATTGTATAACAGTGCAAAATATTGCTCATTTGTAGTGGTCTTTCTTGAACTGTTTGGAAAAAAAGACATAAAAATAACTAAAAACTTGTTGAAAAATAAACAAGTGATTCAAGTCTAAATAAAGATTTCTCCACATACCATTAATCATCAACTTAAAGTGTCCTCTTTGGGAATTGTAATAGAGATCCATCTAGATACATGAACTTAATTCTAAACATTTCTTCACAAAAAAATAAATCTGTAACATCAATATTTATAGAACATGTCCACAAAAAATCTAACTGTCAACACTGAATATTGCATTGTTGCATTTCTTTTCACAGTTTATGAACTTACATTCATATTTTGTTGAAGTATTATTCAATAAATATTTTTATAAAGGATTTTTGAATTGTTGCTATTTTTGGAATATTTAAAAAAAAATCTCACTTTGTACTAATGGTGACATCTTAGTTAAAAAAAAAAAATCCTATACTGTTAAAATTTACTCAGATTTCCCAACATTTATTCACAGTAAACTATCCATCCGAGGATGTTGTAGTCGTAATGATTTGTGCAGTCCTTTGAGACATTTGTGATTTGGGGCTATATAAGTAAACATTGATTGATTGTTTGATTGATTGATCCTTCCATCTTTCCAACTGCTTGTCTCTCTCTGGGTGGAAGGATTGCTGGACCTTACTGTAATCAAAATGTACTGTAACATTAGAAGAAATGAAAAAATACCCTTATATTTCACTGTCTTACTGAGAAATAGTGTTGTTCGGTATACCGGTACTAATAAAGTACCACGATACTAATTGATTGAAATCGGTACTATACTGCCTTTGAAAAGTACCGGTACCATTCTTTCATCTAAGTGCCGCTGTGCGGCGGTGACTACAAAGCCGAGGCGCATGATGTTGAGTGTGTCAAAATGCACACACAAAGTGCAAACAAGCAATAGCATTGTGTTGGGGAAGAACGGCAAAACAAGTCTACTGGTTAATAAAGAGAGTAGTATGGAGGTATTTTAACTTCAAAACCAACGGTAAAGTTGACGCTTTAACAAGGAAGCGCAACGCTTCAAGTGTTAGAACACGCCTCGCTAAATATGGCGATTAGTCTTACCATCTTTGCTTCAAACTTAGGTAAACATTTAAATAATGAACATTCAGATTTGCACACAGAGTTATAAAGAGTGACAGGATTAATGTAGTAAGTGCACCTGTCCCGCTGTCCGCTCCGGTGCAGACTGTAGTAGGGGAGCGCAGGGGAGATGTTCCCTTCAGTGCAACGTACCCCGCAATGGGTCTGCTAAGATACGCCTTCCGGTCAGAATTCGAGGCCACCAATTTGTGACAATCTTGTTACTTTATTATTACTTTTGCAGGACACAAACAAACCCATTAATCACTTTACTGCACGCGCTCCTCTGTCTGTACTCGCCCACTGACATTACTCAGATAACACGTTGACATTCTCACAACCACATACTGTACGCTACTCTCATGAGTTAACAGCTCTGTAGTGCACATGTATGTACAAAATATGTAGATATGTAGACACGCACATAGCTGCTTGGATTGACGCCAAATATTAGTGGAGTTAATACCGCACAGCTAACGTCAAGGAGTGCAAGTAAAATTACTGAATTTGGTAACAAATGTTACAATTTGTGTTTCATCTTTAACAGAAGTGTGTTTTACCTGCTACATGGCTTATCTGGGTACATTTATCCATAGTTTTATTTTTAATACTTACTAATAGTTGTATTTTTCCTAAAGCACATACCAGGATTGGAAACTATAAATCCTGACACATGTAATACAATGTAAGAGTTTGTATTATATTCCAATCGAATCCTTGATTATGACAGACTATATGTAATATGGAAAATTGTAAATTGTTCTTTGAGTGTAACAAGAAAAACGCAATGTGTTTAATGCCCTTTAAATTTTATTTTAACCTTTTTAAATTGTTCTTTGAGTGCAATAGGAAACATTTGTTTATTGTATTGAAATATTTTCTGTTAAAATGAAGCCCAAATTGACACTTTTTCGTAATTCCCTTTACTTGGAAAAGTATCAAAAAGTATCGATATACATATTGGTGCCGGTACCACTACCAAATTAGTATCGTGACAACCTTACTATGAAAGTAATGGATTTATTAGCCTCTACTGTAAATTTACAATTAACATTTTTACATTGTTGCTAAATTCTTACAAGAATAAAATGAGCTACCTTTTAGTGTGAAATACTGGGATAGAATCCAGCACCCCCCGCAAATCCGAGAGGGACAAGTGGTAAAAAATGGATTGATGCTACTAAATTCTTGTGTACTATATATATTTAGGTTTCATCCACAATTATGACTTGCCTTTTTTGAGAATTCCTTCGAAATCCTCCCAAAAAAGAATCACTTTTATCATATTTACATTATAGAGTAAATATGATAGCCTAAGTACTATATACTTAAGCTTAATTAATATTTACAGTAAAAAAAAAAAAAAATACTGTTGTGCTGTGGAATCCTGGTACATTTTTATACAATGCAGGATTTTGTATACAAACAAGGAGGGTATTTCGGTCCTTCAAGTTAACAAGTATTATAGCATTTCAAACAAAAAGTAGCTAGTCATTGTAATGAGTAGCAAATGTAATGATGATAGAATTTATTCTTTTGAGGGGAGCGGGGGAATTAGTAGGAATTCTACTACAAAAAGCAAGTCGATATGAATGTGAATGTGTGTGTTGCAGTGATGGGAAAGTTACTTGGAAAATGTAGTAAGCTAAGGTACAAGTTATTTTTGATTAAATGTAGCTAAGCTGAAACTACACCCGGCGAATTGTAGCAAAATACACAACAAGCTACAAACCCCGTTTCCATATGAGTTGGGAAATTGTGTTAGATGTAAATATAAACGGAATACAATGATTTGCAAATCATTTTCAACCCATATTCAGTTTAATATGCTACAAAGACAACATATTTGATGTTCAAACTGATAAACATTTTTTTTTTTGCAAATAATCATTAACTTTAGAATTTGATGCCTGCAACACATGACCAAAAAGTTGGGAAAGGTGGCAATAAATACTGATAAAGTTGAGAAATTCTCATCAAACACTTATTTGGAACATCCCACAGGTGTGCAGGCTAATTAGGAACAGGTGGGTGCCATGATTGGGTATAAAAGCAGCTTCCATGAAATGCTAAGTAGTTCACAAACAAGGATGGGGTGAGGGTCACCAATTTGTAAGCAAATTGTCGAACAGTTTTAGAACAACATTTCTCAACGAGCTATTGCAAGGAATTTAGGGATTTTACCATCTACGGTCCGTAAAATAATCAAAAGGTTCAGAGAATCTGGAGAAATCACTGCACGTAAGCGATGATATTATCGACCGTTGATCCCTCAGGCTGTACTGCATTAAAAACAGACATCAGTGTGTAAAGGATATCACCAGATGGGCTCAGGAACCCTTCATAAAACCACTGTCAGTAACTAGAGTTGGTTGCTACATCTGTAAGTGCAAGTTAAAACTCTACTATGCAAAGCAAAACCCATTCATCAACAACACCAATGAACGCCGCTGGCTTCGCTGGGCCCGAGCTCATCCAAGATGGACTGATGCAAAGTGGAAAGGTGTTCTGTGGTCTGACGAGTCCACATTTAAAATTATATTTGGAAACTGTGGACGTGGTGTCCTTCGGAACAAAGAGGAAAATAACCATCCGGATCGTTATAGGCGCCAAGTTCAAAAGCCAGCATCTGTGATGGTATGGGGGTGTATTAGTGCCCAAGGCATGAGTAACTTTCACATCTGTGAAGGCACCATTAATGCTGAATGGTCCATACAGGATTTGGAGCAACATATGTTGTCATCCAAGCAACGTTATCATGGACACCCCTGCTTATTTCAGCAAGACAATGCCAAGCCACGTGTTACAACAGCGTGGTTTCGTAATAAAAGAGTGCGGGTACTTTCCTGGCCTGCCTGCAGTTCAGACCTGTCCCCCATCGAAAATGTGTGGCGCATTATGAAGCGTAAAATACGACACCAGACACCCCGGACTGTTGAACGGCTAAAGTTCTACATAAAACAAGAATGGGAAAGAATTCCACTTTCAAAGCTTCAACAATTAGTTTCCTCAGTTCCCAAACGTATATTGAGTGTTGTTAAAAGAAAAGGTGATGTAACACAGTCGTGAACATGCCCTTTCCCAACTACTTTGGCACGTGTTGCAGCCATGAAATTCTAAGTGAATTATTATTTGCAAAAAAAAAAATAAAGTTTACGAGTTTGAACATCAAATATCTTGTCTTTGTAGTGCATTCAACTGAATATAGGTTGAAAAGGATTTGCAAATAAATATATTCCGTTTATATTTACATCTAACACAATTTCCCAACTCATATGGAAACGGAGTTTGTACATGGCAAAAGTAGCTTGCTACATCAAAGCTACTTTTAACGGTATTTATATCTATGGGAGCACATGCATGATATCAATGTTAATGTAACTGAGAGTGTACAAATGGACCCAATAAGAATCTGGTACTATTAACTATCTGTCATTTAGCTGGGGACACCCTACAACTACCGCTAGGGTAATTTATTAAGTTTCCCTTTTCTTTGGCCTACCCCTATGATGTTATTCATCTTCTCGACTTACAGTAAAAACAGCATCCATCTATATCTTAACAAAAAAACTACGACTTATGTGTTGTTTGGGAACATTTGGCAATGGCTATGTGCAGTAAAACCTTTCATGAACTCAACTCACCTTAATGTGTGTTCCTAAATTTGTGTAGGACGTATTAGATCAGGGGTCCCCAAACTACGGGCCCCCCAGTGTCCAAAATCCGGCCCGCGGGAAGTCCCAAGTTAAATTATTTATTTGTTTGTTTTAATTATTATTATTATTATTTTTTAATCTGTCCTTTGTATTCAATTTCCTACTTCTTGTTACTCTCAGTTTCTCCTAGCCGCTCAGGCAAATTATATTGTCTAAAAAGGCATTTTCCCCATTGATAACGTGACATCGCACTTGCGCGGCAAATACATGCTCTATCAGTCAATTAGTGGATGGGGAATATTAATGCAGTCGTGGTCAAAGGTTTATATACACTTGTAAAAAACGTAATGTCATGGCTGTCTTGAGTTTCCAATAATTTCTACAACTCTTATTTTTTGTGATAGAGTGATTGGAGCACATACTTATTTATCACAAAAAACATTTGTGAAGTTTGGTTATTTTATGAATTTATTATGGGTCTACTGAAAATGTGACCAAATCTGCTGGGTCAAAAGCATACATACAGCAATGTTAATATTTGGTTACATGTCCCTTGGCAAGTTTCACTGCAAAGAGGCTCTTTTGGTAGCCATCCACAAGCTTCTGGCAAGCTTCTGGTTGAATTTTTGACCACTCCTCTTGACAAAATTGGTGCAGTTCAGCTAAATTTGTTGGTTTTCTGACATGGACTTGTTTCTTCAGCATTGTCAACATGTTCTCAATGGGGTTTAAGTCAGGACTTTGGGAAGGCCATTCTAAAACCTTAATCCTAGCCTGTTTTAGCCATTCCTTTACCACTTTTGACGTGTGTTTGGGGTCCTTGTCCTGTTGGAAAACCCAACTGCGCCCAAGACCCAACCTCCGGGCTGATGATTGTAGGTTGTCCTGAAGAATTGGGAGGTAATCCTCCTTTTTCATTGTCCACTTTACTCTATGTACAGTAAGGAGCCAGTTCCATTGGCATAAAAACAGGCCCAGAGCATTATACTACCACCACCATGCTTGACGGTAGGGTGGTGTTCCTGGGATTAAGCCTCACCTTTTGTCCTCCAAACATATTGCTGGGTATTGTGGCCAAACAGCTCAATTTTTGTTTCATCTGACCACATAACTTTCCTCTAGAAGGTCTTATCTTTGTCAATGTAATCAGCAGTAAACTTGAAACGAGCCTTAAGGTGTCGCTTCTGGAGCAAGGGCTTTGTACTTGCATGGTAGCCTCTCAGTCCATGGTGATGCAAAACATGCTTGACTGTGGACACTGACACCTGTGTTCCAGCAGCTTACAATTAATTGCAGACCTGCTTTTTGACGTTTCTTGCTTGACTCTTGATCATCCTGAACAATTTTCTCTCAGCAGCAGGTGATAGCCTGCAATTTCTTCCTGATCGTGACACTGACAAATCTGTGTCATGCACTTTATACTTACAAAAAAATGTCTGCACAGTTGCTCTTGGGAAATGGCTCCAAGTGACTTTCCTGACTTGTTCAAGTCAATGATTCATTTTTTCAGATCTGTGCTGAGTTCCATTGACTTTCCAATTGTCGCGTTTGTAACCGAGTCTAATTACTGCATCACATGAGCCCTATTTAAATGGGCTCAAAGAAGTCAACAGGTGTCATCAATCATAATCACTCACATGCAGTTAAGAGGCCATGCCATGAAGCTAATTTGTTTTGAATGTAACTTTTCTACACCACCAAAATTGATAATGTATGTTGCTGTATGTATACTTTTCACCAGGCAGATTTGGTCACATTTTCAGTAGACCCTTAATAAATTTATAAAAGAACCAAACTTCATGAATGTTTTTGTGTTTTTGTGCTCCAATCACCCTATCACAAAAAATAAGAGTTATAGAATTGATTGGAAACCCAAGAAAGCCATGACATTACGTCGTTCACAAGTGTATATAAACTTTTGACCACGACTGTACATAATGTATATACAGGCCGGCCCCCGGCCAAATTGTTTCAACCCAATGCGGCCCCCGAGTCAAAAAGTTTGGGGACCCCTGTATTAGATGAAGAGAGCAGTTATGATTTTGGTTTACTAGGGTAAACAACTAAAAACTAAGGTATGCATACTGTAAATTTGTCTAAATAGGATTAAGGACACACACTATTGTGAGTTTAGCTCGGTTGGTAGAGTGGCCGTGCCAGCAACTTGAGGGTTGCAGGTTCGATTCCCGCTTCTGCCATCTTAGTCACTGCCGTTGTGTCCTTGGGCAAGACACTTTACCCACCTGCTCCCAGTGCCACCCACACTGGTTTGAATGTAACTTAGATATTGGGTTTCACTATGTAAAGCGCTTTGAGTCACTAGAGAAAAAGCGCTATATAAATATAATTCACTTCACTTTCCTGCGCATCATCTTTATCAATAAAGGAAAAATATAATCTGCAGGAAATAATCCCTCTGCCATTTTCAAGTATGTATTTTTGTTTTTCTTTTGAGTGGTCAGCCTGAAGGGTCCCACTGTCTCTGACTTCTTTGTCGTCATGTGACATGAGTGCGTGACTGTTATGGTTTTGCTTCCTTGTTTCAATGATTTTGCATCTACTTGGCCAGTCCATATCGTTTCACCCTAGCCTCAGCCAATTGTGACTCATCATACGAACACCAAGCAATGATTATGGATTTTCTCCGTATGGATGTTCTCATTCATTAGGTCATTGTATTTTCTCCATATTAGTTTGGCCCTGGATTCGCAGTCAATCAATCGCAGTCAATTGATGTAAACTACCTAGTTAAATGGGTGTAAAAGTACCAAATCTACTGCCAAGCTACTGGAAAATGTAGTTAAAAGGGAACATTATCACCAAACCTATGTAAGCATCAATATATACCTTGATGTTGCAGAAAAAAGACCATATATTTTTTTAACCGATTTCCGAACTCTAAGTGGGTGAATTTTGGCGAATTTAACGCCTTTCTATTATTTGCTCTCGGAGCGATGTGACTTCACCTCGGTAGTCAACCGCCATTTTCTCAAACACATAAACATCGAGTCAAATCAGCTCTGTTATTTTCCGTTTTTTCTACTGTTTTCTGTACCTTGGAGACATCATGCCTCGTCGGTGTGTTGTCGGAGGGTGTAACAACACGATCAGGGACGGATTCAAGTTGATTTACGTAGAATGTGCATCGATTAGCACGGTATGCTTATCGATGCTAAAATGCTATTTGGGCTAACTGTATGTACATTTGTAGCTATATTTGCATCCAGCCTTTCTCTCCACCCACATTTAATGCCAAACAAACACTTACCAATCGGCGGATTTAAGTTGCTCCAGTGTCACAAGATGCGAAAGTCCCGATCGTTTGGTCTGCACATTTTACCGGCGATGCTAAGGCAGACATGGCAGAGAGATGTATGGATATCCTGCAGACGCATTTCCAAAGATAAAGTCAACAAAATCACAAAGGTGAGTTTTGTTGATGTTATTGACTTATGTGCTAATCAGACATATTTGGTCGCTGCATGACTGCCAGCTAATCGATGCTAACATCCTATTTAGGCTAGCTGTATGTACATTTGTAGCTATATTTGCATCCAGTGTTTCCCTCCACCCACATTTAATGCCAAACAAACACTTACCAATCGGCGGATTTAAGTTGCTCCAGTGTCACAAGATGCGAAAGTCCCGATCGTTTGGTCTGCACATTTTACCGGCGATGCAAAGGCAGACATGGCCGAATAGCGTCAATAGCTATTCGCTCAATAGCTTCAGTTTCTTCTTCAATGTCATTATCGCTATCTGCCTCCATACTCCAACCATCCGTTTCAATACATGCGTAATCTGTTGAATCGCTTAAACCGCTGAAATCCGAGTCTGAATCCGAGCTAATGTCGCTATATCTTGCTGTGCTATCCGCCTGGATAGCATGTATATCACTGGATGACGTCACAGGAAAATGGACGGTGGCTTCACAGATAGCGAAAATCAGGCACTTTAAAGCCTTTTCTCGGAAAATTCCACAATGTGTAAAATTTTGAAAAAAACATCGAAAAATAAAACAAGCCACTGGGAACTGATTTTTATTGGTTTTAACCCTTCTGAAATTGTGATAATGTTCCCCTTTAAGCTACGTAGCTTAGCTACATGTATTTTGTTACTGTCCATCACTGGTGTGTTGTGTGTGTGTCCAAAATGGCTTATCACAAAGAGACAAGGAATGGTTGTTATTATTATTGCTTCTCTAGCAGGTTTTGGGTGTGGCTTGGGCCAGGAAGGTTGACCTGCTCTTTTTGCTTGCCGCCCCAAGCCACACCGTTTTATAATTTCCAACTGTCGGTGAAACCGTCGTGAATTCACACAGGCGAGTCCTGAGGCGCAAGGAAGGCAAGTAAAAGAGACTGGAGAGACTGTGTGTTTAGTTCAGCTTCTCGAATGTGCAACCCCTTGGCCAAGCTAACCATGAATACTTGCCAAAAAAGAAAAGAGAAAAAAAAGTTTTAATTTCACATGGATTTCCCGTAAAACAAAAAATAAAAAAATATAAAAACTTTTAAAAGTTTATAAGTTGTGTTACGTTTTGTGGCTCTGTACTATTTGTCTTTAGTGGCAGAGGAGGTAAAATGTCTCTTTTGATACTAAAGGTTGCAGACCCCTGCTCTATACAATACTTAAGTATTGCACTGATTGCATCATCTTAGTTTCTGTATTTAATCCTACAATATAAACCATTTTTTCCACAGTAAAATACTGTAATTAAAATGTCCTGTATGATTACAAAAATATTACAATACACTTATATTTCACAACAATTAGCTGTTATTTCTCACTAATATACTGTAAATTACAGGGGGGGGATGAGTCTGCATACAGAGATGAGGTCCTGAAACTATCAGCGTGGTGTTCAGTGAATAATTTGGCACTGAACACCACAAAAACCAAGGAACTCATCTTTGACTTCAGGAAAAACACTGCAGACCCCGCCCCCCTCTACATCAACGGCGAGGAGGTGGAGAGAGTCAGCTCCTTCAAGTTTCTCGGCACCCTCATATCTGCTGACCTGTCCTGGACCCAAAATACAACTGCGGTCATCCAGAAGGCCCAGCGGAGACTCCATTTCCTGAGGGTGCTGAGGAACAATAGACTGGAGAGGCAGCTGATGGTGACCTTCTATCGCTCGGCTGTCGAGAGCCTGCTGACGTACTGCATAACAGTGTGGTACGCCAGCTGCACTGAAGCAGACAAACAGGCGATTCAGAGGGTCATAAAGTCGGCACAAAAAATCATTGGCTGTCCCCTGCCCTCCCTGAAGGACTTACACAACTCCCGTTGCCTCAACAGAGCAAAAAACATTACCAAGGACAGCACACACCCTGGCTTCCACCTGTTCGACTTGCTACCATCAGGCAGGCGCTACAGGTGCATCAGAGCCAGAACCAACAGGCTCAGAGACAGCTTCTTTCCCAAAGCTGTCACCATGTTGAACTCTAACTTATAATAATAATAATTCACCCCTATACAATAAATGCTCTAATACCCTACTGTGCAATACTACCCTTCGAGTGCAATACGTCCGTCACTGATTGGTATTTATTACTTCGGTACTCCTGTCTTGCTCTGTATATTGTACAGTATTTGTATTTTGTACTTCTATAGTGTTTTGCATATTGTACAAAATTGCTTATTATTTTTATTGGATAGTAGTCTGTTTATTTCAATTGTTAGTTTTTCTTTTTTACCTCTTATGTCATTTATTTCACCCCATATTTGTTCCCACTACCGCACCTTAAGTTGGAGTCTTTATATAATGACAATAAAGTTCATTCTTCTTCTTCTTCTTCTTCTTCTAAATGTTTCTGTGAAAGTAATGCAATTATTAGCTCATAATATGGTGTGAATTTACAAGGAACATTTTTACAGTGTCACTAAGTTCGTATAAGAAATGGTAATATAATGAGCTATGTTTTTGTATAAAATGCTACAAAATTTTTACATACTATAACTGTATTTTTGCTCCGTAATGATCTGCTTAATGTACAAAATACTGCTAAATTGTCAAGGGAACAGGCTCAAAGAGGTCTTATAGGTCAGTTGTTTATTAAAGGCAAATCGTTACTTTTCTTTTTAAACCTACTACCAGTGTTGGCATGCTAATGGGAAAATTAATTTTGATTAGATGTAACTAAACTATAGGGGAAGCTTACACAGCAAAGTAGCTTGTTATATTTAACAGTTTTTACATCTATGGGCCCAAATGTGTAATATTAACGTTATTGTTAATGAGAATGTACAAATGGACCCAATTAAGGTCCATTACTATTAACTATTTGTCATTTTGCTGGGGACCTACAAAAACTACCATTAAGGGTATTTATTCAGTTTGCCTTTTTTTTTGGCCCACCCCTATAATGTTATTAATTTTCTCTACTTACAGCAATGACTTGTATGTTGTTTGGGAACAGTTGGTACTAGTTATGTGCAGTAAAACTTTTCATGTGTGGTCTCAAATTTGTATTGGACGTCTTAGATTTGGTTTACAGAGTAAATCATAAATTGTCATGTGACATGAGTGTGTTACTGTTATGATTTTGCTAACTAGTTTCGATTATCTGCCTTATCTTGCCTCTGATTGGCCAGTCCATAATTTTTCGCTCTAATATTAGCCAATTGTGACTCATCATACGAACGAACACCAACCAATCATGGATTTTCTCCGTATGTATGGATGTTCTCATTCATCCAGGTCATTGTATTTTCTCCATATTTTTTTGGCCTGGATTTGCAGTCCATTTTTTCTCTTTGTAGTTTGTATTTTTGACGTAAGCTACCGAACTACATGTGTCTAAAAGTAGCTAAGCTGCAGGGAAAGCTCCTCGTTGAAAACGGTAGCTACTGAGAAATGTGGTTACGCTATGTAGCTTAGGTAAATATAGCTTGTTACTGCCCATCACTGCCTACTTCATATTCAAGAAACTAATTTACTTACTAACAAGTTACTTTTTGTATAAAATCCCACTATATAGTACCACAATACTAATTCTACTATATCAGGGGTCGGGAACCTTTTTGGCTGAGAGAGCCATGAAAGCCAAGTATTTCAAAATGTATTTCCGTGAAGTGAAGTAAATTATATTTATATAGCGCTTTTCTCAAGTGACTCAAAGCGCTTTACATAGTGACACCCAATATCTAACTTACATTTAAACCAGTGTGGGTGGCACTGGGAGCAGGTGGGTAAAGTGTCTTGCCCAAGGACACAACGGCATTGACTAGGATGGCGGAAGCGGGAATCGAACCTGCAACCCTCAGTTTGCTGGCACGGCCGCTCTACCAACCGAGCTAAACCGCCCCATATAGAGCCATATAATATTTTTTAACACTGAATACAACTAAATGCGTGCATTTTTAAGTAAGACCAACATTTTTAGAGTATAATAAGTCTCTTATTATTTTTAACAACATTGTTATTCTAAAGGTGTGATAGAAAACAGATGGTTGGATTAAATACATGAAAATGTTTTATAATTTGAACGTTATTTTTAACACTGTGATTACCATCTGAATTATTAATTACTTATCGTGTTAAGGAATGTCAGCTAAGATTTATCTGAGAGCCAAATGCAGTCATCAAAAGAGCCACATCTGGCTCTAGAGCCATAGGTTCCCTAGCCCTGTACTATATGATACTTTTTGTATAAAATGCTATTGAATTCTTAAGCAAACAGGCTCAAAGGGCTTTCTATATGATCAGTCAGGCAATTAATCACAGGGAGTTACTTTTTTTTTGTTGAAATTATTGGATAGTTGTTAAATTGTTGTTAAATGCATACCATAGTTTGTATGAAATCCTACTAAATTGTCATGACAACAGGCTGAAAAGGACCAATCCTGCTAATTTCTAATAGTGTACTTTTATTTTGAAATAATACTAAATGTGCCTGTGTTATAGGAGATTTTTTCCTACATCTCCTGTGATGTTCACTTGTGAGTTAAATAAAGACTAACACCGTGTCGCTCTAGTGGAGGCACGATGGCCGCCATGTGGAATGAACACAATGTCGCACACAAAAGGAGCCCGGCGAGACGTGGGGGGGTAGTGTCAATCTTCACCTGACTGGAAGCCTATTATAGGGTGAGAGAAGAGAAGGAGAGGCGGCGTCCATTCACTGTCACGATTAGCGGCCATTATCAAGGCTGCCCGGCCATCATTATCAAGGCTGCCCGACCACCATGCTGGATTATTCTGCAGAGAATCGACGCGCGAGCGCTTGACCGATGAGTGCAGGAACAAACACCACGTCTGATTTCATTTGCAGGCCGTTCTGTCTTGCTGTTCATTGATTGGCTGCTGTGCCGCTCCTTTATTTCTATTACTGGGCTTTTTTTTTATATGTATATGTGTGCATGGGCGTAAAGCTGCAGTCTGATCCATACTAATGTTCATTGATAGCAAAATCAATGGAGCATTGATCCAAGACTTGGCTCTCGCAGTGCGGGTCTGCGAGGGGGAGGAAGTGTGACATGCAGAATGAGGAAGGAAAGGATTAGGCAGATGGGGATCACACCAAAAAAAAAAGCTATCCTGCAGGCTTTGCTGTGTGTTCACTAATGTCAGAGATGAGATCCCAGCCGAGGTGTGGAAGTACAAGTGTGAACAACCTGTCGTGACCTAACTACTTCTTTTTCCCTCCAACTCTCTCTCTCTTTAGAGTGCAGCGACAAATGGGAATAAAAGGAGGGAGAAAATCAATTTTCCCAGACAGATGCAGGTTGGTCTAATGGAGGTCTAAAAGACGAAGAGGAGGAAGGGGACATATTTTCCTCTGATTACCTCCTGTAGCCTCCTTGGCCAAGCTTCAAAGCAAGCTTGGCTACAACGGCCTCGCTCATCTGACCTTTTTTTTTTGCGGCGCCTCTTCCTCCTCCTCCTCCTCCTCATCCTCCTCCAATGCTTCTTCCACTCGGTACCAATCAGCCTCTGAGGCGGAGCAACTCCAACATGATTGCAGCTAAACGTCTAAAAGAAAGACATTTAGAAGAAAATATCCTCTTGAATTAAGTTATATGGATACATTTTTTTAGAGCATAAAGAAGAAAAAAAATGTTATTATACCCAGGGTTTTTTCATCAGATGTCATATGATGTTCAAGTTCATGTGTGGTGCTTGAATATTAATACATTGCTGGATGCAGAAGACGTTCAGCAAGATACTCACAAATGCAAGCAAAAATGTGTTACTTCATGTCCTCAACTTAAATATTCTGAGAATAATTTAGTACTACTGGTGACGTAGTTGTGGGGTTACTTAATGTCCATCATTAGTTTTTTTATTATTTCCCACTAAACGATTGTGATAACCTGTTGCTTGATTAAAAATGTCCTGTTACTGTATGCAATTTATCATATTTAAATGTATGCATTCACATAAGGAATCCGTTTTTGGTGTATTTCTTTGTCAGAGTTGCAAATTTCGCTAAAAAAACAACCTCGTTGTGCAAAACACAAATGTCCACTGCAGAGGACACTGGTTTGCAAATAATACATTTTTAATGAATACGGTATAGTATATTTTTTATCACATAGAAATTGATAACGTCCCACTTCAAATATAGCAGCTTCACCCCATTGCTGATTGAAACATTCTGGGCCTACGTTTAACATTTTCAAGCATAAAAGTGGCTAAATAATTTTTTTCTTAAAAAACTACAGTAGTATTGGCCACGAGATGAGAGCAAACCAATCAGAGCTCGCTGTTCAGTATCGTGTTCACCGATTGGCTCAGCCTCAGGCTTGGATTAAAAGCATGTAAAGGTGACTAAAGGGTGTTGTTTCATGTCAAGATGGTTCTCATAATATTAAAAAAACGTATTCAGAAAGTCATATGAAGGTATTTTTTGCTGTAAATATTAGATTTACAAATATTGATTCTTGTTTAGTGAAAGAAAATGTGTTTATCGCAGTCATACAGAACGAATTAACTGGGGCGACTATATCTCGGTTTTCATACAACCCACTTTGGGCAATATTTGCCAAATTTTGCCCTGATTTTCGTCTACTCATCGATTATCGTCATTAAACATTGTGCGTAGCAAACTAATCCATTTACCCGTGTATAATTCCTTGGAATCAAGTGTCCAAACAATGAAGGCCATGCGTCATTATTTATTGGCTACAACTATAAAATAAGCCCCATTGGGTCCAAAAAAGTTACGAGTGCCAACACTTTGATAATGAGAAACACTACTTAATTCAAGAAAGAACATGAAGACTTTGTTACTTAGTTTTTTATTTTCTAATAAAGAAGTGATGAAAATATGTGCAAAATCTAAAAAAAAAACAAAAAACGAATCACATACAGAAATACAAATGTCCAGATTGAAACTTTTTGAAAGTGCTGCTTTTTTTAACAAATTTCTGGAACTATGCAAAAAACAATGCAAAGTCTTACCTGTCCTGCGCTTATCCTGGTCTACAGTGTTTGCATGTACCATTGCTTCATAATGCAACATGTTACTGCAACTTATCTGGCTTTGTGGCCTAGTTTTTAGTATTTTATTGTAATTCCACATAGGCAAATACTGGTGGCAAGAGCAATGACAATAATGATATGATGTACATATTACACAAGCATGTGTTTGTGCATTAGTGAGAATACCATGGGCTTTAAGTTCTAGTCTTTTCTATTGATTTCTATTATTTACGGCATCAGTTAAACAAGGTGAACTTCAGGTGTCAAATGTGCCTTAAAGATGACAAAGTGTGTTAAACAAGTACCTCTGCTTTGGAAACGACAGTGCTCACACAGGTTTGGAGAAACCAGTGAAATGTTACCAAAGGATTGAGTTTTTCCTTCACCCTGCCTTTTTCCTTCTTCCCTCTCCTGTGTCTCTTTGTGCTCTCTCCTCCTATCTGGGCCTGAGAGGTGAAAGTGGCTTCCATGGTAACGGCACACTCTGTTTACGCCACTACGTCTCACTTCATCACAAGCTGTCGATGGCTATGATTTGCATGCACCGACCCGCCCACCTTTTGCTGGTGCCAGAGGCCCCCCGCAGGCACGACATGTAGGTATTTGCAGGTTATATGACACATCGTTGGCTTTTAAAGTTTATATTAAAATGATATATGTAAATGTAATCACTTCCTGATCCCAATTTGCACCTGCATTGAAATTAGTAACAGAAACAATGATTACGACTTATTTTTACGACAACCAGTCTCCTCCAATTAGTAGCGTGCGTGTGTGCGTGCGTGCGTGCGTGTGTGCGTGTGTGTCAGGGAGGGTGGGGGCGGTGGGGTTGTTCTGGCAAGCCGGACCCCCTGCAGGGCGAAAAGGGTGGGGAAAAATGGATTCCATACCAGGAAATCCATTAGGGCAGGGGCTGGCATGCACGCACAGAACGGTCAGCGTGTCTTTTTTGAAAATATCCTCATTAAGTGTCATTTCTAAATGACAATCATGAAAAAGCAGCTCAGAAACGCAAAAACACATTTAATTGGTTGTTTTTTTGTTTCGTTTTTTTTACTCGTTAGTGTGTTACTTTTTTCTCTTGAGGAACAGTGAAGAAGGTAGAGAAAAGAGAGAGAAGGTTAATTTGCACATATTAGAGAGGGCAAGATTTTTCATTAAAACGAGATTGAAGGTGATATATGCCTGTGTGCTCCTGACACACTGTACTCTCTGATTGTGTTAAGTCCTTGACAGAACAAAGGCTCACCCCCCTCTTCCTCCCTTCCTCTACCTCTCCCTCTAACAGGCATTGTAGCCCATTGCAAATCTGGAAGATAAGCAATGCATGCAACAAAAAAAAAGTCACATCAGTCTTACCTTGATATTAATCATGTGTACTGATGATGAACCCTTGTGATGCATCCAGCAGGTGTACACTCAGCATTACGAACACCTGAAGACCCAAACGAGATTGATCCCAAAGTCAGCTTTAACATAAATAGCAATGCTGAAGTGTCAAACAAACAGTCATTTAACACTGCTAATGTTATGGCCCTGATTTAAATGTCTAACGCAGGGATGTACCAGGGATGCCTGATGGTTCAATGCAAGATGAGTTTGCGAAGTGTAAAATTGAGCTGCATTTTTTAACTAAAGGAACCAGCTATTCTAAATTTTAAAGTTAAAATTAAAGTACACACTAAGTGTGGCAAAATTATTCTCTGCATTTGACCCATCACCCTTGATCACTCCCTGGGAGGTGAAGGGAGCAGTGGGCAGTAGCGGTGGCTGCGCCCGGAATAATTTTTGGTGATTTAACCCCCAATTCCAAACCTTGATGTTGAGTGGCAAGCAGGGAGGTAATGTGTGTCGCAATAGCAATTCTGTTAGGCAAGCAAATAATTCATACCTGGGCGAGCAAGTATACCAAGCAAGAGGTACACTGTAAAGCTGGACAGTGATTCCTCCCCCTTGACCGAACGTAAAATAAACAGGAGTAAAATAAACATTTGGTAACCCCACTTAAAATGCTGCATGAAACACTGCACATTGATATCGTTCTGTGAAAAATACTATCTTCTGTGCAAATTTAAAGCAAGTGAACAGTGGAAATGTCAAAAAGTTGATACATAAAAGAGTTTTTATTTATGCTTTATTTTGTTTTGTTCAATCCTAGGTGGGCTGTGACTTAAAGTTTCATTGCTTTGTAGATACACTGAAATTAGGTTTACGGTCATTGTGCATCATGGTGTTTTTGAAACTGCACCACTTTTTCGACAGAATGTTCAACTAGCATGAAGTGTTTTGTCAAGAGGATTATTAGTGATATTTACATTTTCAGAATATGCTTGTTCTATTTTGAGCCTAAGTAAAACAAAGAAAAAAATCTGAAGTTGTTTTAGTTGTATTTTTAAGGTATTATGCCATGATTACACCCGTCTGGTCCACGTGGGAATGGATTTTCCTCCATGCGGTCCCGGAGCTAAAATGAGTTTGACACCGTTGGTCTATACTGGACAGTGCAATGCTTGTTGTGTTTTTATGAGTCCCTTAAAGACATAAAACAAAAAAATCAGCTCGGACAGAGCATTCGGTACATTCGGACCTGACCGCGATAAATTAGTTTCTCTTGGAATATTTTGATAACTAGACCATCTAAAAACTGCTTACTACCTTCTAAATACAATTTACAACATTATGAGAGCTCTCTAAACATTAAATAGGATAAATAAATATATTAATACACAGTCACCTTTCCATTCTTTTAATATAGTATAGTTATGCTGTCTGAGGCAGAGCCAATCAGTGGCCACAATATTGAACAGCGCATTCAGATTGGTTTGGTCTCCTTCAGTGGCCAATACCACTGTAGTATTGATATTTTTAGTTAACTGGGCCATTTGTATGCTTGAAAATGCTGAATTTAGGGGCAAACATTTTAGACTACAATTTCAAAATATACATATATTTGGTAAACCTGCAATGTGGGGTAGCCACAATATTTGAAGCGCAATGTGGCGAGGAACGACAGTAATGTGATCTAAAACGAGAGCTTTACAAAGATAATTTTAAAAAAAAATAACTACAAATACATACATAAAATACAGAATTAAAAAGTCCATAAACACATTTTATTACTTCAATAATATATATTGTTTTACTGTTATAAAAATTTGTATTGTTATATTGTTAGGTTGTAATATTATGGTGAACATTTCACTGCATTATACTGACCAAAAAAATATTTTATGGAAAAAAATATCCATCCATCCATTTTCTAACGCTTGTCCCTCTTGGGGCGGCGGGGGGTGTTGGAGCCTATCCCACATTATGTTATTAACGTGGACCCCGACGAGTTGAAAAACTTATTCGGGTGTTACCATTTAGTGGTCAATTGTACGGAATATATACTAAACTGTGCAATCTACTAATAAAAGTTTCAATCAATCAATCAAAATAAAACATTCTACAATTTACTATTCTTTATTTTATTTTATTTTGCATTCATTAACACACTAACATATACATTTCTGGCTGGCTGCAATATTGTGTAAATTGTTCTAAAACGTATTCTGGTGCAGTCCTCAATTACAGAATGATTAGCAGGCTAAATATTGAATTTTATTAATTAATAGAAAAGGTTAAAACATTGTCATGCAGCAAAATGAAGCCACTCCTCCCCTGAAAATTATCTGTATGGGGTACAATTATTAATGATGAAAAATTATACTTATATGTGATTAATCGTGAATATCTTTGAGTTAACTATGAACAACATGTGTTTAATCGCTATTAAATATTGTAAATATTTGACAGCCCTAGTTTTTTATGTAATGTTGTATGCTGTTTTGGGGTTATTTCAACAACATATTTTATTGTTGTTATATTCATTACAGTTTTAGGTTTGTGTTTTGTCGTTTTTAACTAATCATGATTATTTGATAAATCACTCTATTATCGTATCTTTCATGCTGTACATTCCTGCATCATGAGAGAGACTACATGGAAATGCAATACTTGTAAGGTATATTATAGTATATGATATTGCATTAGAGTTCTTTTATTGAGTTTGTTGGATATAATTGTGCAGTGCATGTGTACTTGTAGAGTCCACTGAGTATAAGGTGACATCCTGAAGGCAGAAAGGTTGACCTGCTGTTTTTGCTTGCCGCCTCAAGCCACACCCAAAACCTGTGAGAGAAGCAATAATAATACCAACCATTCTTTGTCTATTTGTTATCAACCACTTTGGACACACACAACACACACACAGTGGACTAACATTGAGCTCTCCCTTTTTGCTCACTCTTTTTATCTCGTTTTACCTCCGGCCATGTCTGTCATTCCATTCTGGAGAGTTATATCTGACCTTTGACCTTAGCACAGCCCACAGACCTGTTTGGCATAGACACACACACACACAGAGCGGAAGATATCGATTGGCTTGGCGATAGATAGACAGAGGAGGCAGGCCTGATAAGGAGGCCATATTTGATGTTTGTAGTGAGATGAAATCACAATGAGCAGCCTGCTCTGTCCTTGGCTCCGTCCCACTTGAGGCCTTGCACGAGTTTAGAGCTGCGGCTTAAGGGACGACGCCAGACAAGAGGTGCCCGGTCTGCCCCCTGTGAGAGCCATTGATTAACACGGCCTCTGATATTATTCAAGGGCGAGTTTTTCTTCTACATCCCACCAACCATCTCAAGCTTTTAGATGTCTCTCTCTAATGACAAACCTTTGTGTTTGCCATCCTGTCTGCTGAAAGGCATCAATACTTGTTTGGAGCCTCAGAACAGATGACCAACAAAGCCTTCAACACACATACAGGAATGCTGTTGAATGGCCTTTCTGGCAAAACTGGTAATTTCTTATATGAAATGAGAATTATTACATTAAAACATGTCACAAAGCACATTTCTGGCGTCTCTCTCTCTATATATATATATATATATATATATATATATATATATATATATATATATATATATATATATATATATATATATATATATATATATATATATATATATATGTATATATACATATATATATATACATACATACATACATACATATATATACAGACATATACATAGATATATATACATATATATACAGACATATATATAGATATACATACATACAGACACATACATACACAGATATACATACATATATATACAGACATATATATACAACAGAAACATATATATATACATTCATATATATAGATATACATACATATACAGTACAGGCCAAAAGTTTGGACACACCTTCCCATTCAATGGTTTTCTTTATTTTCATGACTATTTACATTGTAGATTGTCACTGAAGGCATCAAAACTACATGTGGAGTTATGTACTTAACAAAAAAAGGTAAAGTACCTAGAAACATGTTTTATATTTATAGTTTCTTCAAAATAGCCACCCTTTGCTCTGATTACTGTTTTGCACACTCTTGGCATTCTCAATGAGCTTCAAGAGGTTGTCACCTGAAAGGGTTTTCACTTCACAGGTGTCATAGTTTAAATGCTTCAGTGACTTAAAATGATGACAGAGGTCTGTAATTTTCATCATAGGTACACTTCAACTGTGAGAGACAGAATGTGAAAATAAAATCCAGGAATAAAATCCAGGAATTCACAATCTACAATGTAAATAGTCATGAAAATAAAGAAAACGCATTGAAATGAGGTGTGTCCAAACTTTTGGCCTGTACTGTATATATATATATATATATATATATATATATATATATATATATATATGTCTTGATTGGATTATCCAGAGAATAGTGCTCGATACCGTGGTAGAGCGCAATATGTAGGTGTGGGAAAAAATCACAAGACTACTTCATCTCTACATGAAACAGTTCTGTAGAGATGAAGTAGTCTTGTGATTTTTTCCCACACCTACATATATATATATATATGTATATATATATATATATATATATATATATATATATATATATATATATATATATATTAGGGGTGGGCAAATTAATCCGTTAATTATGAGTTAATTCATCGATGTATTAACGCCGACAATTATTTTAACGCGCATTTGCGTATGTTGTTTACATGCTTTTATTTTGTTAACGCCTTTTCTTAACAAGATGGCGTCCCCCGGACGGGCTTCGGTGTCGAGGAGCTCTTGGTAAAGATGGAACATTTGGCAAAAATACCGGCCAATTCTGCAAATTTTATGGCTGGCTTACAGCGTGGTCACTCCGGGATCACTTACGACCGCCAGACAATTCTGAATGTGGATAGATCGGGCCGTTTTGGACTGAATGACGCGTGCTTGCTAGACCGGCTAGCTAGCATGGGAATACTTTGCCGGCTACATCCAGCGGCCTGTGAAGCAGCGGAGTATATGTGTCGTCTGTCTATTTATCAATAATGCAGACCAGGAGTGTTGGCTGAATTCTTAACGTTTACTTTCAGATCGTGCATATCACAACATACAAGATGCCGTCATGGCGACACACAACCTTTACCGGGCTATCGCGCATGCTCGTCACTCCTGTTGCATGCTGGGTAGGGTAGTTCTTTATTTCCCTGGCTCATAACATCACAATATAGTACCAGGTATATGATGCGTTCAATTTATCAAAGCACCAAGCAAACAATCACAAAATTCCCATCATATCAATTCCTAGATATGGTCATAATTATTTTAAGTGCACTACGTAGAATAAACACAACATTATTAATATTGCTACTACGGATAATTTGATCAAAAATTCCCTAAAACAGCCCACTACCTATAATATAGGTTTTTTAAACATAAGATCCCTGATAAAAAAAATGTTTCTGCTGTTACCTCAAAAAATTGCCTGTTCAGATGTTATGATTGTGGCTCAGAGATTTGTATGTAGATTATATTTATTTTCCATAACAAACAGGATAACTTAAATACCCTGGCAGTGGCAATAAGCTCAAATGTTTGTGTTTACATTTTTTGAGTTGATTTTCATAAAATATGCTATTTAACTGCTACTGTTTAACAAGGACTGATTTAAATTGTGTTTGCACAACAAATGTTTTGGCGCTTTTGTTCATGTGAGAGAATATTCCAATAAAGGTGCACTACACACTACTTTTGAATTCATTATTGGGCTTTGCGTATACAATGCAGTTAATCGCGATTAATTGGAGAAATAGTGCGATTAACTTCCCATATCCATCCATCCATCCATTTTCTACCGCTTATTCCCTTTTGGGGTCGCAACTTCCCATATTCAGTTGAATATGCTACAAAGACAACATATTTGATGTTCAAACTGATAAACATTTTTTTTTTGCAAATAATCATTAACTTTAGAATTTGATGCCAGCAACACGTGACAAAAAAGTTGGGAAAGGTGGCAATAAATACTGATAAAGTTGAGGAATGCTCATCAAACACTTATTTGGAACATCCCACAGGTGTGCAGGCTAATTGGGAACCCGTGGGTCCCATGATTGGGTATAAAAACAGCTTCCCGAAAAATTCTCAGTCTTTCACAAGAAAGGATGGGGCGAGGTACACCCCTCTTTCCACAACTGTGTGAGCAAATAGTCAAACAGTTTAAGAACAATGTTTCTCAAAGTGCAATTGCAAGAAATTTAGGGATTTCAACATCTACGGTCCATAATATCATCATTAGGTTCAGAGTATCTGGAGAAATCACTCCACGTAAGCGGCATGACAGGAAACCAACATTGAATGACCGTGACCTTCGATCCCTCAGACGGCACCGTATCAAAAACCGACATCAATCTCCAAAGGATATCACCACATGGGCTCAGGAACACTTCAGAAAACTATGGTCTCTAAATGCAGTTCGTCGCTATATCTGTAAGTGCAAGTTAAAGCTCTGCTATGCAAGGCGAAAGCCATTTATCAACAGCATCCAGAAATGCCGCTGGCTTCTCTGGGCCTGAGGTCATCTAAGATGGACTGATGCAAAGTGGAATAGTGTTCTGTGGTCTATCGAGCCCACATTTCAAATTTTTTATGGAAATATTCGACATCGTGTCATCCGGACCAAAGGGGAAGCGGACCATCCAGACTGTTATCGACGCAAAGTTCAAAAGCCAGCATATGTGATGGTATGGGGGTGCATTAGTGCCCAAGGCATGGGTAACTTACACATCTGTGAAGGCACCAATAATGCTGAAAGGTACATACAGGTTTTGGAACAACATATGCTGCCATCTAAGCGCCGTCTTTTTAATGGACGCCCCTGCTTATTTCAGCAAGACAATGCCAAGCCAAATTCAGCACGTGTCACAACAGCATGGCTTCGTAAAAAAAGAGTGTGGATACTTTCCTGGCCCGCCTGCAGTCCAGACCTGTCTCCCATCGAAAATGTGTGGCGCATTATGAAGCGTAAAATACGACAGCGGAGACCCCAGACTGTTGAACGACTGAAGCTCTACATAAAATAAGAATGGGAAAGAATTCCACTTTAAAAGCTTCAACAATTAGTTCACTCAGTTCCCAAACGTTTATTGAGTGTTGTTAAAAGAAAAGGTGCTGTAACACAGTGGTGAACATGCCCTTTCCCAACTACTTCGGCACGTGTTCTTGTGAGTTCAAAAATGAGCACGATCATCACAAGAACCTCCTGGGGGCTGGGCCCCACCTGTTCTTCAGACCTAGTGAATCCCCTGGGGAACACTGTATAAGTTAGTGCACCCGTGTAGCAGTATTGTGACAAATATGCTAAATATTTATAAATACATACATAATGCCACATGTGTTAAGCGCTCACTGCCGCTCATGGCTGATGCTTATGGAGCCACACAGGTGTGGTCCAGCAAGGTGTGGTCATGTGAAAAGGGCATGAGCTGTGCAGCATGTGTGTGCATGCATGACAGGCTGTCTATACTGGCCAGTGTGCGCACGGTCTCAAGGGTCGGGAGATTATGTCGACAAAAGGTGCACCTGGTGCTTTAGATTGAGTTTCTCTCCTCCCCTGTCTGCCCCTTCATCTCCCCACCAGACCCCCTCCGACGCTTTTCCTGCGGCCATTCCCCAACGTCACCCTGGGACTTTTAAAAGATTAGCTTGAAGAACGGCACCGGTAATAAGTGTCAACAGCTTAGGAACGAGCGACAGAGTTTTATATAGGGTGCGAGCTTGAAGCAAAAACCACTTGTTCTAGTTCTATACTTGTCTCTGGGTGTGTTTTGCTGTTGGGTAATAGAACTGCGTAACATAGATCAGTTTTAAATGAGGGTCAAAATATTACAATACTACTTAATTAAAAAGAAAGCCACAAGCCTTTCTATAAGGATATGTTTGCTTTACAACTTTTTAGGCAGTGTTGCGTGGCATTAGTTACATGTTACTTGCACACACACACACAACCAGCCTTGTTGATGCTTTTACACACACACACCTGTTATGAACCCCTAAAAACTGTACAACAAACTGTTATAATTCTAATACTTCACGAACTTAATCGTTTCTTCTCTTATCCCTTAGTACTGTGAAGTTTTGTGTTTTAGTTTTGTGTGTGTTTCTCTACTGATCATTGAATGTGAACTGCCCCCTCAATTCTCCTCTCTTCTCCTAACTTCCAAAACACACACACCAACCATCCCCTCCAGCCCAGTGGTCTCCAGTCTGCATAATAAATGAGGCAAGTGGATAGGTGCAGAAAGAAAAAGGGGGGTGCGCTCCCTCTCCCTCCTACACACACTTACACGCATACATTAAAAACGGACTGTACCATTAAACAAGCCAGGGTGCACAGCATAACAGCTGTTGACATTGGGAAAATCCCTCTTTTAATTCTTGTTAACCCTTTTCTTCTAAATCAGCGTGACAAAAAATGAGCCCTCATTTAGCGGAACTATAAAGTTTAGCAATAGCTTGAACTAACCAAATTGTGACTTGCAGTTGTAAACAAAAGTCTGCGGAAGTGTTTATTAATAACCGTTGTTACCTATTTACCATATTTCATCCTATAATTGCCTCTGCTTTAACAGACGCCATGCCTCAATTAGTCGCAGGCCTCGCTGACACTATTTTTATGTGCTTTGTTTGTTTCACGTGGGTTGTTGAAAATAAATAATTTATATAATAAAACTAAATATTGGCAAACACAAATAGATACAGTCGAGGCAGTAGTCAGTGGTCGCATTTATCATTCGATTAGAGTCTATGAAGTGATATTTAGCGCCATCTCTAATGCACTGCATTATTCATAGGAACTAATAATAAAAGTGTGTGCTAATAAATGTTGCATATACACAGTCATTCACTCGTATGCAAGTATTTGTACCAATAAAGGCCTCTTTTCAAGCAGACGCCGCATTCAAATAAACGTCTGGTGCTCTCTGCAGTTAAGTAATTCAATGTTAACTGTCAACTCACTCCTCATTTTTTATGAGCTAATAAGAACAAGATACACATGCACAGGTGGGTGCATGGAATCAGATGAGACGATTTCTTAATCATACCATATGCATGTGCTTCTTGATGAATACTAAAATCAAATTTATCAACCTGACAACTCTGACAAAAAGGGGAAATAATTAATAACACATCCCTCCACCCACTGCTAACACACACATGCAGGAGAGTCCCTCCTCATGCTGGCCTGAGAACAGTTCATACTGAGAATAGAGCACACAGCCAATCACGTGGAAGTAATTATCCGTAATGATCTGCTGGTGACTGATCTATTTTTACATGATGATCAAACCATCTCACATCTATATCCTGTCACATTCATTAGAAGCTTACATTCATCTCTGCCAGCACCACTTGTCCACTGAGCTCCTCGAAGGTCCATTTACTATAGGAGGCAAGAAATACAGCACGGGTCATTTGTGTATACTTTCCCACTTTCTCAGTCAAAAGAAGGAAAAGCAATGTAAAGACAGAAAAAAAAATAAAAGACATCTGGGGGAGTTTAATTATTGATACAAATATCAGTGACCTCTATATAGGGCAGTGGTTCTTAACCTTGTTGGAGGTATCGAACCCCACCAGTTTCATATGCGCATTCACCAAACCCTTCTTTAGTGAAAAATAAAGTGTTAACCATTCAAATTTTTTTCAAATTCAAGACAAAGTCAAATGTTTTTGGTAACACTTTAGAAAGGGGAACACATTATAAGTAACAAAGACTTAATTTTGAGTTATTCGGACAGTAGTGGAACATATTCTAAGTATTAAAGACTTATTTTGGAGTTATTTGGTTAGGGTTAGTGTCAGGGTTAGAGGGTTAGGGTTATAATAAAGCCATGCCGAATAAGGCATTAATAAATACCGTATTTCCTTGAATTGCCGCACGGCATATAGTATGCGCCTGCCTTGAATTACTGCCAAGTCAAACTCGCTTCCCAAAATAATTAGCGCATGCTTAGTATTATCGCCTGGTCAAACTCGTGACGTCACGAGTGACACTTCCCCTGTCATCATTTTCAAAATGGAGGAGGCTGATTTCAATACCGGTAATTTGAAATCGCATAAAGGGAAGAAGATTAAGAGCTATTCAGTAGGATTTAAGGTCCAAGCTTACATCACACTCAAATTTTTACTGCATACCTTTGGTAAGTGCCATAGTGAGAAGAGTTTTTAAAATAAATAGCGCATGCTTACTTTTACCGCATGCCTTTGGTAAGCGCAGGAGTGAGAAGGGGTTTTAAAATAATTAGTGCCCCAGCAGCAATTCAAGGAAATACGGTACTTAACAATGACTAGTTAAGAGCCAATATGTTACTAATTTGCATGTTATTAAGCAACTAATTAATGGTGACTATGTTCCCCATGCTAAAGTGTTAACATGTTTTTTTTTACTGGTGCACAAAATGAACCGTGCATGAACATCACCTTGTTCAAACAACAAAACCCAACACAGTGCATAAACTCACAACAAATTACACACCTGCAAATCAGTCAGCTGTTGTCGTATCCGTAATACGCCGACAAGGAGAAGTTTGTATTTACACGATGAGTCGGGTGTGTTTTGACCTCTGCCGAACCCCTATAGGGTTCGATCGAACCCAGGTTAAGAACCACTGGTATAGGGGTCATGTGAGCTTCACTGCCCTCCTGCCTGTTGGTGCTTAAAGGCGAGACAGCCATAAGTCTTATTGATTTTAATTGCATAAAATGCAATTAAAAACAATACACGCGCAACAAATCACATCGAAACAAAACTAGACTGTTTTATATATGTGTAAATATTTATTTTTTTAAATAAAAGGATTTTTGAAAGTCCAGGCTGACCATGAAATCATCAGTTCCAACTATGCTAGCTGTAGTTATATTTTCGAAAAACAAAGTTAGAAAAAAAAAAGAAAGCTACTTAGACTTAAACAATTCAGCTAAATAAATTAGAAACACGACTAGAGTTATTCAAAATGTAAATATTTTATATATAAATGATTGCACTCAGACCTAACTGGCCGTGAATTAATCAGTGCCGACTATGCCAGCCTTTCTACATTTTCGCCATTTTGTATTTAATCAGAAAATATACTTAAAGTTAATATGGTTGTTTTTAAACATACAACGCTATTCGGACTTATTCTGGGGTTTTGATTCGAGCTTCCTGGTCAAAGCTGACAAGGAACCTGCTCTATCTTCGCTGTAAAGCTGCATTTCCCTTTCAAAAGGGGGGAAAAGCAGACTCCAGACAACCCATTTAAAAGTCACATTCCGAATGTTTGACAGATATTGAATTAAAACATACATTTATATCCCCTCTAATCTACAACTCACCCGTTATTTGTTGTTTTTCTCGCGGGACCGCGAGCCGAGGTCAGCGGAGGAGTGACGGCAGGCTGGCCGGGCAGGGAGTCACTCTGGCCGGCTGGCGTGCGGAGAAGACACCGCCGCTCGCGACACGTACGGAAACATGATTATTTAGATGTAAAAAGTCCAAACACACAGTAAATGCAAAAATATTCACATAGCGTGTCCGAATAGAAATGTATCATTCGGGTTTTTTTTTTAATTTAAAGTTACAGCTGTTGTTTAGACTTTGCATCACGCATTAGCCCTAAATACACACCATAGTCACGCTGTCAGTATGTTGTTTTGTTACTGTACGTGCACTACTTTAGTACAGTGGTACTCAACCTTTTTTCAGTGATGTACCCCCTGTGAAAATATTTTTAATTCAAGTACCCCCTAATCAGAGCAAAGCATTTTTGATTGGAAAAAAAAGAGACAAAGAAGAAAAATAAAGCACTATGTCATCAGTTTCTGATTTATAAAATTGTATAACAGTGCAAAATATTGCTCATTTGTAGTGGTCTTTCTTGTACTATTTGGAAAAAAAAGATATACAAACAACTAAAAACTTGTTGAAAAATAAACAAGTGGTTCAATTATGAATAAAGATTTCTATACATAGAAGTAATCATCAACTTAAAGTGCCCTCTTTGGGGATTGTAATAGAGATCCATCTGGATTCATGAACTTACTTCTAAACATTTCATCAAAAAAAAAAAGAAATCTTTAACATCAATATTTATGGACCATGTCCACAAAAAAACTAGCTGGCAACACTGAATACATTGTAGTATTTTTTTTTCACAGTTTACGAACTTACATTTATATTTTGTTGAAGTATTATTCAATAAATACATTTATAAAGGATTTTTTATTCGTGGCTATTTTTAGAATATTTTAAAAAACTCTCACGTACCCCTTGGCATACCTTTAACTACCCTCATTTGAGAACCACTGCTTTAGTACTATTAACTACAACATGTTATTTTTTTTAATTTCCGCACATATGCTTTATTTGGAAAACAAACTCATAGAATGTATAGAATTGTTTTATAATAACCTTTTAAAAATATTGCATAAATTCTCCAAATGCTTCTCCCTCTTTTGTTGTTTAATACATTTACTGGTATAGCACAATTTATATATACTACACCACACTGATGATATATATATATATATATATATATATACATATATATATATATATATATACATATATATATATGTATGTACAAACCCCGTTTACATATGAGTTGGGAAATTGTGTTAGATGTAAATATAAACAGAATACAATGATTTGCAAATCAGTTTCAACCCATATTCAGTTGAATATGCTACAAAGACAACATATTTGATGTTCGAACTGATAAACATTTTTTTTTTCAAATAATCATTAACTTTAGAATTTGATGCCAGCAACACGTGACAAAGAAGTTGGGAAAGGTGGCAATAAATACTGATAAAGTTGAAAAATTCTCATCAAACACTTTTTGGGAGCTTCCCACAGGTGTGCAGGCTAATTGGGAACAGGTGGGTGCCATGATTGGGTATAAAAGCAGCTTTCATGAAATGCTAAGTAAATCACAAATAAGGATGGGGTGAGGGTCACCAATTTGTAAGCAAATTGTTGAACATTTTTAGAACAACATTTCACAACGAGCTATTGCAAGGAATTTAAGGATTTTACCATCTACAGTCTGTAAAATTATCAAAAGGTTCAGAGAATCTGGAGAAATCACTGCACGTAAGCAAAGATAATACCGACCGTTGAGGCGGTACTGCATCAAAAACAGACATCAGTGTGTAAAGGATATCACCACATGGGCCCAGGAACACTTCATAAAACCACTGTCAGTAACTACATCAGTAAGAGCAAGTTAAAACTCTGCTATTCAAAGCAAAACCAATTTATCAACAACACCAAGGAATACTGCTGGCTACGCTGGGCCCGAGCTCATCTAAGATGGACTGATGCAAAGTGGAAAGGTGTTCTGTGGTCTGACGAGTCCACATTTCAAATTATATTTGGAAATTGTGGACATGGTGTCCTCCGGAACAAAGAGGAAAATGACCATCCGGATTGTTATAGGCGCGAAGTTCAAAAGCAAGCATCTGTGATGGTATGAGGGTGTATTAGTGCCCAAGGCATGGGTAACTTACACATCTGTGAAGGCACCATTAATGCTGAATAGTCCATACAGGCTTTGGAGCAACATATGTTGTCATTCAAGCAACGTTATCATGGACGCCCCTGCTTATTTCAGCGTGGTTTCGTAGTAAAAGAGTGCAGGTACTTTCCTGGCCCACCTGCAGTCCACACCTGTCTCCCATCGAAAATGTGTGGTGCATTATGAAGTGTAAAATACGACAGCAGAGACCCCGGACTGTTGAACGACTAAAACTCTACATAAAACAAGAATGGGAAATAATTCCACTTTCAAAGCTTCAACAATTAGTTTCCTCAGTTCCCAAACATTTATTGAGTGCTGTTAAAAGAAAAGGTGATGTAACAAAGTGGTGAACATGCCCTTTCTCAACTACTTTGGCACGTGTTGCAGCCATGAAATTCTAAGTTAATTATTTGCAAAAAAAAGTTTATGAGTTTGAACATCAAATATCTTGTCTTTGTAGTGCATTCAACTGAATATGGGTTGAAAAGGATTTACAAATCATTGTATTCTGTTTATATTTACATCTAACACAATTTCCCAACTCATATGGAAACAGGGTTTGTACATATATACACACATATATAGAATATATACATATATAAAGACACACATATATAAAGACACACATATATATATATATATATATATATATATACACATACATATATATATATATACATAAATATACACGCATATATATGTATTACACATATATGTGATAATATCTATTACACATATACATATGTATACATACATATATGTATACATATGTATATATAAATATAACAAGCACGCCAGACTAGGAAGCAAAGATAATTAGAAAAAAAATAAGACAGACTTTAGCACAGAAAGTGAAAGGAAAAATGCAATCGAAAATTTACAAACTATTTTTATATTTTACCTAACATTAGTATGTTTTATGCATATTCCCAACCGTTTCAGTTAGTACACAGACTTTAAATGATTTACAGTTCTGCTATATTTTATGAAAAGTTGTAGATGTCCTTCATGGAGGGCTCTCTTGGAAAAGGGTGTGTGTATGTGTGTGTGTGTGTGTGTGTGTGTGTGGCAGGAGAGTGTCACTTTGCAGAAGAATACTGGCTGTCTGCGAATGAAGAGAGATGAAGCCGAATCCTGCTGCTTCTTTTCATCACCATTGTCCTACAGGAGAGGGAATTGTGACACACACACATGCACACACACACGCACACACACACACACACACAACTTTCCTGGGAAAAACTGTTAACTCAGAACTGGGGTTCCTCAGGGTGCTGTACCGGGCCCTCGGCACCCGACTGCAGATTGACAGGCAGGATTAAGCCCCTTAATGACAGCCACTCTGTGATGATTTACACTGCATTACTGTGCACTTACACACAACCTGTTTTGACTGCCTCGTCTGTTTTTTAACTCTTGATACTACTTTCGCTTTTGTTTTTTCAATCATTATTCGCTCCCCCTTCCTTTAAAGTAGGCCATTTGATTGAATCATTTAAGTAAATTAATAAAAAATGTAAAAAAAAAAAGCTTAAATGCATTGGAAGTAACCTAGTAATAGCACTTGAAGCAATTTCTATGAATGGTAATTATAATTGAAGGGCTCTGTGACATGATGGCGTGCATTTAAAAGGGTTTAATGAATTTTCCTCAAGTGGGTTTGAAATTAGAGATACTTGATCACTTTGAATAATAATATATATTATTGGACTGTCCATATACTTAAAAACTTAATAAAATCTGCATTTTGGAAGTAATTTAAAGACGTTTGCATTATATTACGGACAATAACGAAATGTCTGATGAATAAGAAATAAAATATATTTAAAAATTTCGGAAAGCCATCAGATTTAATGGTAATTTAAAACAAGACCCCAGAATTTGGACGCAAAGGCAATGTTTTTGAAATAACGTAATACAAGAACGTCATTTTAATATTTTAATTGAATGCATGTCATTTGCTAAAAACTTGATAACAATTTTAGCTGAAGTTTTGTCTGGGTTCATTTTAAAGTGAAATTTAACGTCTGCACTGACCTGATCTCTGAAAGTAAAACAACCCTCGCCATCTTTAAGGTGTCTGTCCGCGGTTAAATGTATAAACTCGAAACGTGGGCTGGAAATGAAATAGGAAAATACATCTGAGGGAAGACCATTTAAAAAAAAAAATGGTTGAAGTGGAGCCTTTATTTAGAAAAAAACCTTTTTGATACTTACAGAAACACCTTTTTCAAAAAGAGTTGCCTCTGGGATGGGTAGAAAAAAAATGTTTTCCCAAAAGCTTATTTTGTTTTATTTTATTGAACAAAACACAATTGCATTGATTCTATATATCTTTTAATGTTTGCACTTTTAAGATATGCCTTTAATCAGGTCTTAGTATAGTCATTCCTTCTAATAACGCCATTAACAATGTGTTTAAAAAAATAAATAAATGGAAGTGACGCCAGTTTCAGTCATAGCATTAAATTAGTAGATTTTAAAATATTTCAGAGTTGGATTTATATAGCGACAAATAAGCCCGATTAGTTATAAAAAAAAGCATAAAATGTATAATATAAGACGACAATTTGAAATAAATTTGTTTTTGCTTTCATCTGAAAGAAATCCTACTTTGCTTTGTCGGGAAAAATGAGGACTACAGCTAATTATGTATTTCACTGAAAAACATTGCATAAAAGAGACATTAAGCAAATATGTCATAATGTAATTATTCAAAAATGTATACTGATTCATATTAGAAACAAAAGATGTAACAAAATACATTGAATAGTTTATTTGCATTTTGAGCCAATGTATCCACCAATTAATTGCCAATAAAAAAGTGGTACATTCCACACACGCACACACCTGAGCCTGGGCCTGCTGCATTAGTGTAATCATCCAGGGGCTTAACCCTCCCCCCCTTGCACAGGTCTTCTGTTTCCGTCCACCAGGGCTTAGTCATGTCTTCACTTCACCATCAGGCACCTGGACAGGCGGCACACACATGGGGTCCTCCATCAGCTGGTAAGCCCTCTATATGGGTGGGTGGGAGTGATGATGGACACAGTGGCTCTGCTGTGTGCAGGGTGCAGAGTGGAGGGGAAGCAGCTTATAAAAGAGAAGGTCTAGGTGGGGTGTGTGTGTGTGCCATTTAAACAGGCCTGGTTTGATTGACAGGCCTGATAGTGTGCATGGAGGAGGGGGGTTGGGGGGGGATGGGTGTTTTGGGGGTGCAAGTGGTCGGTAAAGAGGAGAAGGGGGGGGGGGTCTGTGTCTTTGAATTCAGGTTACATTGTGTGCGTGCCTGTGAATGCAGGGGAGATGGGGAGTCACGGGGGGGTGTCTTGGTTGGGGGCGGCAGGGGTGGTGGAGGAAAGTGAGCTTTTAATTACCAGGGTAGAAGCAGATGTAGCAGAGTGGTGCCCCCACCTTAAAACACACACACACACATACATAGGAGTGTTCCTTGGCAGCTGGAAGTCATCAGATATGTGTGTGTGTGTGTGTGTGTTAGGACAGCAGTCTTGAAGCACGTTGTTTAAATGTAAAGATTTTCATTCACTAGTCCCACTTCTCATTACACTTTTTTCTCCTTTTACCTCTTTTTGTGTGTTTAAAAATACATTAAAAAAATCCCCATCCATTTTGTGGCCACCACAGCTGCATGTGGAAGTCCCCATGCAGTTAATAGCATCCGACATAAAGGCGGTCAGGTTGGTATCGTCGGTGCAAGTGTCAACTGCCTTTAAATAAAAAGTGTTTACATAGTCTCCGGAGACTGCAGACTGGTAAATATTTTCACAGCTTTTAATATGTTCCTTTAGGTCAATCCCACAGAGAGACCGAGGCCATATATCAACCAAGAGTTTGCCATCTTTTATCAAAGCATGGACAATATGTGAGCAATGCTAAACCAGTATACTATTTAAGTTCATCTAATGTGTATGACTGCTGACATATTACATGTTTCTGTGGTGCTTTTTTTTTCTTTTACAGTTTCACTTTCTTTTGAGCCTGTATCCACAAGAAATAAACAGTAATGCAACATTTGTACAAATCTGGCATTTTATTGTGTTTATTTGAATAAAAAGGGTGCATTTAAAAATATTTATTTACCACTAATAATTTCTTACACATTTTTAAATGTATTTTTTAGGAATGGCAGTGGTTCAGTGAAAAATGTCTTAAAATTAGAGTAGAAAATTGACGACAGAAATACATGAATAATGGTTATTCAAAAACATACTTATACATTTAAAAAAACATGTTTTTTGTTAAATGATTAAAAAAAATGTATTCAAATAAATCAAATTTTTGAATTTGGACTAATCGAGATTCATCCCAGGTCATTACTCGGTTGCATACGTAAAATTATTTGAAGACCCCAGTATTTGGACGCAAAGGCAATGTTTTTGAAATATTGTAATACAGGAACATCTTTTTAATGTTTTAATTGAATGCATGTCATTTGCTAAAAAATTGATAACAGTTTGAGCTGAAGTTTTGTCTGGGTTTATTTTAAAGTAAAATTTTACGTCTGCACTGACCTGATCTCTGAAAGTAAAACAACCCTCGCCATCTTTAAGGTATCTGTATGCAGTTAAAATAATGTCAAACAGGCAAAATAAATGTGTTTGCGTTCATTCGTAATTAATGCAATATTTTTTGTGATTAATCAGGAGTTAACTCATTTAATATGCCAGCTCTACTTTTTCCAATTACAATACACATAAAGACCTGTTAATTAATACAGAGTGTTTCTTTAATTTGTGATCTGAAATACAATGTCATCCCACCCACCCATTATTTTTTTTTATTTGTACAAAACTGATCCAAAGCAAACAAAAAAAGAAAAAGTGCAGAGATGAAAACATGGTGCCCAGGAGTATAAAATGTCAAGAAAAAAAAATGTCCCTGCACATATAAAAATAAATTAATACTTTTTGTGTCCAGTCACCTCCGACCTTAATGTCTGGTCCTAAGAAAAATTCACACATACATTGGCGTTCCTTTGCACAAACACGATCACTTATGTACATTGACGGCCAATGAAAAAGATCTATTTACATTTAACGAGGTAAAAAACAGGTACAATGACACCACTCCCATCATCAATGATCCGCTTTTAACACACTGAATTGAAGTCAAGAGCTTATTGGAAGGAGAAAAAAAAATATCAAATGAAAGCAAACTTTACACAGTAGTACAATGGGATGTTAACATCGGAAGGCTCGGAAGATGCATCATCTTGCAGCCGTGACATAAATAAATAAAAAGCACAATAGGAAAATTGCCTTTGATATTTGAGAATACAGCACAATAAGATTTCCTGGTTATCATTGACAGAACAGAGTGTTTTATTAGCAGCTGCCTCAGCAACTAGCAGCAGAAAGGTATGAGTGATGGGATAAAAGTACAAGAAAATTAAAGTTTGGCCTCAGGCACTTGGGCGTGGACCCTGATTGGCCGTTGTTTTTTGTTTGTTTCTTGGTCTTTAATTGGCTGCTGCTGTCAGCCATTTAGGTCCTGTGTGTCAAAAAGAGGTAGGTACAGCAAAAGGGGCTGGCCCAGAGAGTCAGATGCTAAGACAGACACAGCAACTGCTTTTGTGGAAGGGAAATTGTCTTTTTTTCCGTAGTCTTTTGTTTGCAGCCTAGCGCGTGTGCTAACATGTGCACAGAGGCCCCCTGAGAGTGCGACACAGCAGAAAGACAAGGTCGGGGTTGGAGAGTGTGAAGAGGACGGGGGGGGGGGCGGAACAAAAATAAATCAGTATGAAAATAATAAAAGTGGCATCACAGCAGATTTTAAAGCAGCACACAAATGAAAATAAATAACAAAAAAAAACTTCAAAATACAAAATTAAGTTTTGCTACTTTTCGTTGTAATAATGAATTTTACTTGGGACTTCATGTCTTCTGCAAAACGTTCCTCTCAGTCAGCCCTGAAGGGGAACGTGTAAGTGCAGTAGATGCCATGGCGGTAGACGAGCAGCTGAGGAAATGTGGCTGATCCTGATGCTGCTAGAGCTGCTGGGTGGAGCAAACATGATGGGGTGGAGCGGAGGGGGAAATAACGACGTTGTAGACAAGAGGCAGGGAAGGGACATAGGGGTAAAGTCAATGAAAGTGCTCCTTTAAAGAGGACGAGTATGGGGAAAAGGGGGGAAATAAAAAGATTTAAGAATACGTTTTTTGAAGAATATTGTGTGTGTGTGTGTGTGTGTATGTCATACCGCTGAGGGCTGGGATGAGAGCAGCTGCTGGAGTTGATGCTGCTGGATGAGAAGCCTCTGCGTGTCGGACAGGGCGAGCCGTGCAGCGCTACGCACACAAAAACAAGAAGCAGGACATGGTGGCAAGTGTCACTTTATTTACTATTTAGTCATCTCTCGAAACATTAAAATTACACCACTGTGCAAAAGTTGTTTGAGTTCAGGAGTTCATTTAATTCAGACTCAAGACGCGTTATTACGTTTTTTTTTTTCCATTTCATCTGCTCAGTAGAGCATGAAACATGCAATTAAACACATTATTGAATTATTTCACATTTTATTGTGAACCTTAGCTTCATACATTGTCAAATGTGGAACAGCCTGCCAGAGAGCCTCGGGACTGGAAAAAACGTTAAAAAATAACAAAAAAAAGGTAAGAAGCACACAACTTTTTAATCTTTTTAGTGATCACTTTAAACCCTCCTAGTTTTCTTCATTTTTATATTCTGTTATTTCCTTTTTTATTGCATTACTACTACTATTATTTTATCTATTTAAGATTTGTGTTAATGTATTATTTTTACATACATTTTTAAATGTTTTGTATTATTTTTTAGATGGCGCTGATTTGAGTTATTTTCCAGTGTGGATGCCTCAAATGTGGCGTTTTTCCTAAATTTTCAGTGCGATGTTTTGTTATTGGCAATAGTGCTTTATGTGTGTGTGTGTGTTTTATTTTTGGTGAGACACACGTTGTGTTGCAATTTGCCTGTGCATGAAAAGTGCTATACAAATACATTTTAATTGAAATATATTCTAGTTTATTGAGATGCACTTGTATATTCATCTTTTTTTTTTTTTGTATTTAACTATAAGAAGGGCTGTCCGGATCAACATTTCAGATCTGATTCAATTTCAAGTCCATACTTGTTTTATACGTATACTTGTATACAAATGTTTTATAGCAAGTAACTAATGTAAACATGACACATTTTTATAAAGCTTATCTTATTCAATTCAGAATTGTTGTAAATCGGACGTATTAAATTTGTGTTATGGAATGCTGCAAATTATTTTTCAACAAAACGACGTGGGTTGTGCACAATAACTCAACAAAGCAAAAGCTACTATTGGCTCCCATTTAAATCATTTGAGTTTTGCCCTCAATGCCCAAAGAGAATTAATCCTGAGTTTGTAAACAATAAAAATAGACCCAAAAAGATTTAGTAATAAGAACAATAAAAATATCCATCTAATCATTTAAGTATCATTTATATACTAATGCTATACTCGTTATCAACATCTGTATCGATCACTTCTACTTTACATCAAAGCTTTAGTGGTTAGCATTTAGTGTCGTCCTGCTCGGTCTGTGTGTGTGTGTAGCATGCTTAGCCATTCATTTTCCTGTAGTACTTCAGTAATAATGATACTTGGGAAAAAAAATGAAGTTTATTTTCCGGCCATGGTTGTTAGAATTACCATCTTAGAAGCAGCTTCGCACAGTGGATAGACGACGCGTTTGTCGCAGCTTGCTCTCAATTTCGAACCAGTGTTCTGATAAGACACGCACCCTTCTGGAATTCATGCAACTCCTGCATGTGTGTAATAAGAAATTTGAGAATGTAATTGTGTCTCTCTTGAAAAAAATCTTTCCTGTTAGCACACCTTTTAGCCATGTAAACATTTAGCACACGTTTTAGCCATGTAAACATTGAGACACAGCTGTGGTGAAGTTAAAAAAAGGCAAATAGTGGCCGCAATCGGATTCCATGAAATCAACTGTTACACATTCTTATGTTTTGCTTTCCCTATTGAGAACTGGTATCATTCAAACACAGGAAGTGAACAAACTATCGGTTTAAATAAGCTCATCATATTACATATCCTTTTCAAACAGGTTTGAAAAAAACAAACCCGTCTGTCTCACCTGGTCTTACTCGTTCCAGAGCTGCAATAATCCAACATGCCAGCCAAAGGAAACAAAAGTTCCAATCAAGCTCAAACATCGGACATGTCGTGTTTTAAGTACATACACATTAGCTAATACAATACCTGTTGTTGCCGGGCAGTGTGATGGTCGTGATGGCATGCGGGCTCCCTGCCGACGTCTGAATCACACCGTTCAGAGTGACGCCCCCCATGCCGAGTGCGCTCCCAGCCCCGAACGTGCCCATCAGGCCCGACACCGGGGTCGCCCCAGGGGCACTGATGCCGTTCAGCTGCGGCTGTGGCGGGCTCTGGGAAAGTGAAGGAGGGGTGGACAGGGAGGAGGTGGAGCCGCTACTGCTGTGGCCACCGGATGACGCACTATCCTAGAGGGAGTATAAATACTGACGTGTCATGTGGACTACTTGATGAGATCATACATTGGTGCTGTAGCTCTTTGAAAGGTCTGATAAAAAAATAATTTGCAGGCGATTACTCTAAGTGCATGGCAACTTAACAGGTGGCAATTTAACACCAAAGAGAGAAAGCTAAATCAAGTAATTTCAGGAAAAGGCGAAATGACAAAGTACAACTGCAGGCTGATGGATTTCAACAATCTAATACATATAAAAAAGAAATCACATTTTCAGAAAGTTTTTCTGTTAATCTGTGACCGAAAAAATAGGTTGTGCAAATGTGTAAATGTTATTATTCTAACTAGATATATATGGGAGATAACCGCAATGTACTGTTTACATATTAAAACCAACAACTTGGCTTTATCAATTGAATCTATGATACATTTGTGCCATTATGACAATTCAAGTGCAGTCGCCCCTCGTTTATCGCTGTTAATTGGTTACAGTCACAACCGCGAAAAACTAATTTCGGCAAAGTAAGAAATATTAATTATAAATCAAATATTTCATAGATACAGCATACACAAATCAGATTATTACCTAAATACGTTTTTCAACATTATGAGAGCTTTCTAGACATGAAATAACCCCCTTTAGTCAACTTTACACTCCTTCATTCCAATATAGCAAAACTTCTTGAGGCTGAGCTAATCTGTGGCCACGATACTAACAGCACTCTGATTGTTTTGGTCTCCTCTAGAGGCCAATAGTACAGTTGTATTAATATATTTAGAATTTTTGATTAACAGATACCCCAAAGGGAATAAGCGGTAGAAAATGGATGGATGGATAGCAGAATTGTATTACAAAAATAAATACAAATCTGCAATGTGGTAAAAAACACTATTTGAAGCGCGATGTAGTGAGGGACGACCATACTTGCCAACCTTGAGACCTCCGAATTCGGGAGGCGGGGGGCGGGGTTTGGTGGTAGCGGGGGGTGTATATTGTAGCGTCCCGGAAGAGTGCTGCAAGGGCTTCTGGGTATTTGTTCTGTTGTGTTTATGTTGCGTTTTGGTGCGGATGTTCTCCCGAAATGTGTTTGTCATTCTTGTTTGGTGTGGGTTCACAGCGTGGGGCATACTTTTAACAGTGTTAAAGTTGTTTATACGGCCACCCTCAGTGTGACATGCATGGCTGTTGATCAAGTATGCAATGCATTCACTTACGTGTGTTTGTAAAAGCCACATCTATTATGTGACTGGGCCGATGCGCTGTATATACGGAGTAAAAGCGGACGTGACGACAGGTTGTAGAGGACACTAGAGGCAGTGCCTTTAAGGCACAGCCCCCAATATTGTTGTCCGGGTGGAAATCGGGAGAAAGGTTGTCCCAGGAGATTTTCGAGAGGAGCACTTAAAACTCCCGGAAAAATTGGGAGGGTTGGCAAGTATGGGGACGACTGTAGCTAAACCTGACTGTGTTCTGTGCCCAGCAAGTTTCAAAACTGAATGTGAGGGTTTACCTGAGCTGCCACAGGTAATGATGAGTCAGTGACTGCTCCCTTTACATCTAGAACACAATGTTTGGAATAAATGACATGCACAGTTAATTTACTGAAGTGAGTTTAGTGACCTCTGTGTGTGTATGTGTGTGTGTGTACCAGAGGACGCTGATGCAGGCGTGAAAGGCACTGATAGCTGAGCACTGAGAAGCTGCAGTCTCTCCTTCTTCATGGTGAGCGTTTTAATTTGCTCCTCCAGCTTCCGATTCTCCTGCTGCAGCTGATGGAGGGACTTCAGCATGGCCACCACTGAGTGGAAGGGAGAGAAAGCAGACCACATTTGACAGTCAGCAGCTGAACTGTTGTGAGTTTATGTTTCTGAAAAGTCCTTCAAACTGGCACCGGTGACAATGAAACCCCTGCACAGGCTCCACATGGCATGTTTTCACAACTGGTTTGACATATAGACTCCACAGAGAGGTTAGAGGTCAAGACCAGCTACAGCACAGTCTGACACAGGGGGCTGGACTTGCCAAAAACAAAAACTTCAACCTGATCCTTGAAAGGATGTCCAATGTTTGCTCTCACCGTCCCCTTGCGCTCCCTGCTGCAGAAGGAAGCTCTGCCCTTCATTCCACTGCCTCTCCAGGAGCTGCTCAATGGTGGTGGCCACCGGGGGCAGCGCCTCCCCGACGCCTTCTCCTCCGCCCGCCCCTAGCAACCCGAGCCCTGGTCCCGGCAACGACCCTGATGGGTCATAGCGTATCTGCAGGCCACCAATAGGCGAGCTGAATAGAGGGAGCGCAAGAGAATGCGAGCACAGATAGAAAAGGAGAGATAGAGAGGTCAATAGGGAGATTAATGACCCAACATAAATGTCAGACAAACATAGACACTGCTGGCAATAAAACTACATCAATTTGTTGTTACAGTGGCCTCTAGTGAAAAGGGGCCAGGCTTTTAGTCAGAGAGAGAGAGAGAGAGAGAGAGAGAGAGAGAGAGAGAGAGAGAGAGAGAGAGAGAGAGAGAGAGAGAGAGAGAGGAAAGAAGATGGAGAAGGGCGGACAGGCAAGGTGAGACCGATACTGTGTTGACGCGGTAAATCTTAGAATGTCTGTGAATGTGTGTTTTCACAAGATATGGAATCAAAATCTTTTAAACAAAAAAAGAGCAAAAATATGGTCCTTTATTAAAATGGAATGTGGTAAAAGATGATGGATTACATCATCAAGAAGTTAAACTTTTAAAACTAAGTACAACTTTTTATTTGAAACTGTCAGGTATTCCAACATAAATTACTGACAATGTCACCCACCTTATCAAATGAACTCAGCTGTCCCGCAAAAAAAATGAAAAAGGATTTCTATGATCAACATCCCCGTCTTCAAAACATTTCCAAATGAATAAAAACACACTGGGAAGTCCTTCCATGGCCGATTAAAAGCTGGTAAAAAAAATCCAATTGCAGTTGAAGGATGGTTACCACCTTCAAAAACACAGGTTATCGTTGGCTGACAGAGCGAGAACTGCCTGTAGGCGTGTAGGAGCAAAATGGGAGTGTGTGTGTGTGTGTGTTTACGTGTGTGTGTGGTATGAGAGCAAAAAAGAGGAGATGAGGGGGCCAGCGGAGGGAAAAGCAGAGAGGGGGATGGGTGAAGAGGGGGGTCAGTTTGGAATGTAAATGGGGACGGAGGGAGGGAAGGAGAGCATCTGTGTGTGTGTGTGTGTGCTCACTGCGGGGTGGTCTTGGGAGAAGCCCTTATGGAGAAGCCCTGCACACCAACGCTGCCGTCTCCAGCCTCTTGATCTGTGAGCACACACACACACACACACACACACACACACACACACACACACACACACACACACACACACACACACACACACACACACACACACACACACACACACACACACACACACACACACACACCATACTTCCAATTAAACTGTAACAAAATAAAATAATTATTTGGACACTTTATGAGTCGGCACAAGTTAAGAGGTTAATTCAATTGGATTAAATTGTTTCTTTCTACTACTGTTACCAGGACAACAGAAGCAAGCAAAAATGGGTCACTCAATGTGGTTTGTAATTATTTATTTTTCCAAGATGGACAATAAATTGATGAATTGAATACACATAACTTGTCTATTGATGATAGGTACTTAATAGTCACTTTATGTGTGTCAAGGGAACGCTGCATCACTTTCAGGTGAGAATTATCTCTTCATTTTAATAGTGACATCATTACTCTGTAACAGTCACACACCAGCCTTCACTCAATTCCGCTCTCTCTCTCTCTCTCTCTCTGTCTGTGTGTGTGTCCAGTAGGCCTTGCTCGCTCTCTGTGTCCGCCTTCTTCTGGGCCTCTGGCCAGACGCTTCTTTTGATTTCCCTCAGAGACAGTAATGAATCACACATGCACGCAAACGCACGCTTTCGCATTTACACGCTCGTACCAAACTCCCCTCCACTTAAAGACAGTCAATCCAAGCGTTTACCCCACCGGGTCAGCACCCGTGGTCCCGCGCCCGACTTGTTTTTTCCCTCTCTCTCTCTCTCAAATGTGCGCTCCGTTCGTAACCCTTTTCCATCCTGACTCCTCCCACCGCACACTCAAAAAGCAAAGAGAGAAACGGCTGCCAAAGTAAACTGGCGGATGCGCACACGTGTTTACGCTACACAGACTGGATAACAATAACAATAAGGAAACCGTAGCTGTACTGTACAACAAACACATTTATAACATGTAAATAACATAGTTTACTTTAGTTGACTTCATCTAATTATTAAATAAAAAACTAGTGCTGTCAAATGATTATTTTTTTGCATCAGATTAACCACACTTGAATTTATATCAATCACAGGCTACTACTGGATTACATAATTTAAACTAATTCAAAAAATAGTCTAATACATTGACACAAACAACATTTTATTGTCAGAATTTCATAGATGAACATTTTTAAAAGTTTCACTTGAATTCACTCCATCTATTTGCTCAAAACTTGCTGGTAGTTGAATTGACATTTGCCAGAAAGCCCAATAGACGGAGTCTCCTCATCTTTGCACTGACGTTTGTATTGACCTGATCATTGACCGTATAACACACACTTTTTAGGTAACTATCTGCAATTAATGTAAAAGAGCCTGCACGTTCAAAATCATTTATTGTGATTCATCTGCATATATACATTTTTAATGCCATAATTTGTGTGGTAAGTCACATGAGTTAACTCTGTATTTTTGACAGCCCTACTATTTATAATTGTTTGTACTTTCATTTATTAATACAAACACACACACACTTTAACACATAAAATAAATATAGACGCACATTTAAATAAAACAATTTAGCAAGTAAATTAATTCCAAATAATGTGCCGTTAAATGTATAGGATTTAAATTAGTGTTGACGTTGGAATAGCCGTCATCATGTCTAAGAATTACACAATACGTTGCTACTCACACACAATGCAAGCACGCGCACGCACACACGCACGCGCACACACACACACGCACGCACGCACACACACACCCCTGTGGCCCTGTCATTCAGCCTGATTAGTGACTTGACCTGCGGGTCAAAGCGGATCTGGCTCTGATGATGGCGACATCAGTCGTCCTCAGGTCTTAACCTTCTCCTTTCAAACTCTCCACAATGTTTTGTTTCACAAAGTAGCTACTCTTCTTGATCATCATCACTGTAGATGCCATTTTTCACTTAGAGTCTGAAAACTTCCCATGTTCAGTTGATTGTTCATGGGGAAAAAAGGAAGTTGATGATGGAGTGTCACTCGAGCCGGCAGGGAGGAGTTTGAAAATTTCACCAGCATTGACCCTTGACCTTACCGCAGGACCACGAGAAGGGGGTGGTGACAATCCATTATCCCCCCCTCTCGCTATCTCTCTCACACACACATGCTTGTGTCACATGGTTGTGTGCGCCGTACCTGCAGGCGAGGCCTCCGACTGGGCGATGAGCGCCGCCATGGCCGAGTTGGGGTTCAGCCGGTTGCCGAACATGTGGGAGGGTGCCATGTTGAAGACGGACCCAGGAAGGCCGCTCACCTGCAGTAAAGAGACAGTGAAAACTTACAATAACATTTTAAGACAAACGCCAATACAGCTTGATGCTTTGTGCAATAAAACAAGTATATAAAGTAAAAGCCATTCTTTGACATGAAGCGATATTTATAATGAAATGTAATGGTCTGATATTTTAAAATAGTTTCAAAGTGTAAGCTACAGCATTAATTTGTATGTTCCATATAGAGTATTTAATGTACTGCAATTAGTAGAAATCCCACGAATACTGTAAGTCTCTTCCTAAAAATGCTTTTCATAATAAATACAAAAAGTGTTTTTAAAATTCTAGTGTAAATGTACTAAATGTTTGTGTAGAGTTATGAGGAATGTCCTTTTTGTGGTGCTTTGTTGTGCTGTTGTATTGATTGTCACTGTCATGGCAACAATTTTACATTATAGAGTACTTACCTTTATAAAGGTGGTTTTTTTAAATAAAGCATTGCAAAAACAGCAAAGGGCCAAATACAATGACAATTTAAAGGATGTGGGTATTTTTTCTTTGATCGATTGAAACTTTCATTAGTAGATTGCTCAGTACAGTACATATTCCGTACAATTGACCACTAAATGGTAACACCCCAATAAGTTTTTCAACTTGTTAGGTCGGGGTCCACGTAAATCAATTCATGGTAGCACATTTGATACATTTTTTACATTAAAAATGCTATCATCAAGCCAATGTACATCAATATAAATTATAAAACATCCATATCTTAGCTTTGGGATAGAAGTGACAGAGTAAATTAGTATAAGATCTAATAACATCTCAGTATTGAATTAATTCAATTTTTATAATATAGCTATGGCCAATAATAAACAGGCTAAGGGCTACAAATGGACACCCTTGATGTAGTGTGAAAAAGTGTTTAAATTTCCCTCAAACAACAATGTAAACAAGGACTACCACTCACAATTATGCTAATAGTCGACGAGTCATCAATTATTATTTTTTACATTAGTGGACTAGTCAAACGATTATTGCTTATGATCTGCTGTACAGTGTCTTGATTTTTTAACTCATACAATTTATTATAGTGAATTCAATTATAACAAAATAAACATTCAAAATATTAATTTTATTCCTCAAAGTATATAACCACAGTGAAAAATAAAACAGCTTTAAAGTGCAAAATGTCCTGTTAACATGACATTAAATGCAAAAAATATTTTTATCCAGTACTATACTTTTAGTGTTATTTTGCTCCAATTATTAATATGAAAGAAAAAAAGTGTAAACATGAACATTCCTGGTGGTCTAGCAATTAAAACTCTATTAAGCTACAATTTGACAATAAATCTTTGTTGATGAATTTCTAGAATCGACGTTGTTGATTATGTCGAATAATCGTTCCAACTAATTTACATTTAAACATTTCTAGAAATAATTTTTTTTAAAAGTGGGGATTTCTACTTGTGTTTTAATTTCCATCACTGCTCATGACGAGATATTGATAATGTATGTGCATGACATCCTTGTATGTCCATAAATAAATAAAGACAAATTAAATCTGCAGGTTTAACAAATCTGATTGTTTTCTACTAAAACATTTTTAAAAAACTATAGAAAAAAAGTTTAAAGAATATTGTGTTGCCACATCCATTGTGTTCTGTTTCACGCGTGAGGCCCGCCAAGCCCTTTGGAGAACCGCCACGGCGCCAACATACTGACAAAGTGTTACTGATGCATAGAGTTTAATCCAATTAAGGTATTTCCCCAAATAGGGGCCACGGAGCAAAGGGTGTGGTGAGGGTGAGAGGGCGGAGACAGACAGGAGGGGAAGGAACAAAATGGCCTACTGTTTTGCTACCTATCAGATTTATTAATACTGAAAGATGCGCAGTTTGGTTTTTTTGTTTATCATGACTATCGTGAATACTGCGAATTTCTAAAATAGACTAAAAAAAACTGGAAACTAGAGGTGGATGAAGGGTCATGGAAAGCGCTGTGGTCTCTCATTTACATTTGCTCAAATAAGATATCTTAAGGCAGGGGTAGGGAACCTATGGCTCTGGAGCCAAATGTGGCTCTTTGGATGACTGCATCTGGCTCTCAGATAAATCTTAGCTGGCATAATGAAATAATTCCGCTGGTAATCAGTGTCAAAAATAACGTTCAAAATATAAAACATTGTCATGCATTTAAAACCATCCAACCGTTTCCTACCACACCTGTGAAATAAGTGGCTTTAAAGGTAAAAGCATTTGATCTACGATTGGTTAGCTTCAGAATAACAATGTTATTAAAAAGAATAAGAGACTTATTATTCTCTAAAAATGTTGGTCTTATTTAAAAATTCTCGCATTTAGTTGTATTCAGTGTTAAAAAATATTATATGGGTCTATGGAAATACATTTTAAAATATTTGGCTCTCATGGCTCTTTCCGCCAAAAAGGTTCCCGACCCCTGCCTTAAGGGTTGAGACAGCCATTATCCCCCATTACTAATTAAACATCAAATATGGAAAAAATCCTGGAAAATTCCCTGCAAATGAAAAAACCAAAGAAGCAGCCACCACCAACCACCACCCGCTGTCCATTTTCCCTTCACTGAAATCAGTAGAAATTTTCCCCTCACTCCCCCTCCTCCTCCAAGCACCATATTCCTGCCTCCTTCCCATCAACATTCATTTTTCATTTACATTCATTTTTCATTCAAAGACGCTCTGCTTCTCTCTGTCCCGGGCTGATAGCCAATAACATGCAGCCAGGAGCTGGCTAGTGGACTGAAAATCGCAAATGGCCTTTGCGCTGTCTTCAATACACACACACAAGCATGTCGGAATCTTTTCGCTTTGTCAACTTTTGTGTGTCAAAGATATACAGGCAAAAAACACACACACTCTCTGTATGGGTCTACCTTTAACTCAAATAGCCGTGGTGTTCTATGCTCCCCGAGGCCTCCTGCCTGTCCTAAACAGACGGAACTGGCTAAGATGAGTGCCAGGCCTGAAAAAAAAGGTCACCCCAAGCACACGCACGCGCGCGCACACACACACACACACACACACACACACACACACACACACACACACACTTTCTACGGCCCATTCCATCCCTACTGTGGTGCCTGTCAGATGTCATTACATCACAGGACAACGAAGGGAAAAGGAGAGCGATGGATGAATTGGGCGGGAGGAAAAAGAGAAAGGGTGGATGAGCGAACAAATGACAGACGGAAAAAAAAAAGAGGTGCTGAGGGGACACAGAGAAAAAAATGGAATTGGGTGGGCAGTGACAGAAAATGCTCTCTGAGAATGTTTTGAAAAGCAGAACAGTGAGGTTACAGACTACAGATAAGGTGCACCCAGCCTCTTTTAGGGCACTTAAATGCTGCTTTTTTAAGATACAAAATAGCAAACATTAACATAGCAAGAACTAAAAGATGTTTTGAAAATGTTATTAGTGAAACCCAATTAAACACTTTGTTTAGTGAAATAGTTTTCAGCAGGTTTCAGCAATTTCGATTTTTTTGTCTTGCAACAAATTTACAATTTTATTGTTAATTAAAAAATATTCACTATTGTATATAATTTTTCCTTATTCTCTGTTTATTATGTGACAACCCCATCTCCACATTGTACAAACTATTCAACAACAAACCTGTATCAGTTGTATGTAGCCTATTCAGTTGTTAGGGATGATTTTCGCATTTTTGTGGTGACGCTGTTCAGTGTAATTATGAAGGCCATCGTATATTAAAAGAGTATCCAGCTTTCTTGAATAAACCCGAAAACCCCTCGGCGTGCACTGTACCATCAGCTGTCCAATAACTCACTGACAATAGACAATTCACACAAGGTCAGGACGCGCACGTCTCGCGTGTAATTAACGTGCTGTGGGAGATGAGATTTGCGATGGAAGACATTTAATTAGTGAACGGTGGTTTATTTGCGGTCCAGCAGTCAATTTGCACTTTATTGTAAAGATGTAAAAATAAAAAATAAATATTTTTGAATAAACTGTGGTTTTTGGTGTTGGGGAGGCAAACAGAAGGATGAGCACTCATGTTTTTGGGACTTACGTGTGTGACCGCCATGCTGGTCAGCGGTGCGGTGGCAGTGAACGGAGAGGGAGGGGTTAAGGACGGCGTGGGTTGCGGGTGCTCAGCGGGAACTCCGCCCATGGTGATAGTTCCTGGCCCCAAGGAAGCATCAACACCAGAGAAAACACCTGTAGGTATACGGTCAAAAAAACACTCCAAGATTAGAGATTTCGATCAATATCTGACATAAAAATTACAAATGGTGGCTGCGCATGAAAATATACACATTTTTCATTTTGTTTAAATAGACACCTCTCACTGTCATCTAACATCACAGTGGATTCTGCTAATTTAATAAATTTATTATATTTCTAGGGTGAAAAATGGTGGTGGTCGGTTTGTTTTGGACATGCTTACACTACCACTTTGCATTTAAAACAATTTGCATTTAAATACCAAACACAAAAAAAGGTATTTAATAAAAAGGATGTCAAATTAAAAAAAAAAAAACTATTTCATTGTGTGGCTCATTCATTATAGTTTGAAGCCAATAAACTTTGTAAGTTTTATTGTTCTTCAAATATTACGCTTTTTTGTGCTGAAATGAATGAATGAAAATGAGCAAGTCAAATCAAGTCCTCAATAACAGAGCTAGGGAGTTAATATTAAACATAATTTAAATAGACTTAAATGTGCAGGAAACCCCCCCAAATGTAAAAAAATATGCTGATAAAAAAAACAACGGAATTTTCTATTGCACATAGAACGAGACAGCCCATTTTCCACACATGCCATATTCTCTTATCTCTGCCTGCTTCCCTCACACACCCCCGTGCTCAGCCACTAACCAGGGATAAGCCCTGCCCCGGCCCCCTTTGACCCCAGCAGAGGAGGTGGTGGTGGCGGCGGGGGAGAGGGCCCCCCAGACCCACAAAAGCCTGAATGGCTCAGGGCAGCATACATTCACTGGGGGAACAAGAGATCTTTGTGCCACGAGGGAAGAAGAGAGATGATGGCGGGGGAAAAAGCAAGAGAGATATGAACGCTACGTGGGCCTACGTACTATTTATAACACGTTGTAATATGCACCCTAAAAAATGAATGGGCAGAGAAGAGTTGCAGTCACCCAGAGGGCATATACTCCTCTGGACAAGAGGCCAAACCAACAATTTTTTAGTCTTGCTTGAAAATTGTCAACAATGAAAATGCAAAAAAAAAAGATGGCATTGTAATGAATGCATCAACAGATCAAATTTCATTTATATTTGCTTAATCTGGTCTGCTGTAATTTCTAAATAACCCTCTGCATGACTGTTGAATACAATACATAATGTCTACTCATATTTAAGCAAGCTTGCAATACATGCAAAGAAACTGAAACTCAGACTTATTTATCCTTGTGATTGATAGGAGATATTGGCCGTGATTACTCCCTGCGTTAGCTCCTGTTCCCTTTCGCTTTCCCGCTCAGCACATCTGTGTGCTTTAAAATAGGCACCGTGATTAGGTCAGGCTGCTTTTCGCTCTACATAGGACATACAGTGTTTTCCTTTTATGGGCGGTTAAGTTGACCGACAAAGCAAATGCATGGTATCATGTTGTGGTTCGAAGGGCAAGAACAAGCACACGGAAGCTCCCTCTAAAAAAACAAAAAACAACTATGATGTGTGTGAACGCATGTGTGCTTACATTAAAAAGAATATGGTTTTGCAGTCGGACCACCAGGCAACGTCCAATGGATTCAAAACAAAATGCATTTAAATAAACTCCAAAAGCCATATTTATTTTTACATAACAAAATTTAAAAGTTTTTTTTTCCCCATAAATTCCAAATTGTTGAAGATGTTAACGACATTAATGTTAACCTTAATTTTACACCTTCACCTCTTTACACACAATTGTGATCTCTATAAGACAAAATACATATAATTATAAATAAAGTTTGTTATTTAGACACACACACACATTCATGCATGTCGAGCCCATATGTTCCACACAAACAAACACAAAACCCATCTGTAACTCCCCCCGCCATCAAACATTAACCTAACCAAAAACTAACCCCCTGCCTCTCACCACCCACCAGCACATATCTATCAAGCTAACTATCTATCCATCAGCTCGATGGAGTCGGCAGACAGAATGATGGCGGCCAAGGACCCTCCCCATTTCTGCCCTGCATTAACCCTCAGCTAAATATTTACAGTGGGGAAGACGAACACAAACACACACACACACACACACACACACACTTTGTGTGTGTGTGTGTGTGTGTGTGTGTGTGTAAGACCATGTATAACCACCACATCCTCACACTGGTCACAAATGAAACACCGCTGCGAGAAGCAAAAAGCAACAGACTGGTGATACTCATTGAATTGCAAATACATTTTTCCCAGACTACCAGAATACAACCAAGTAATGTGTCCTAAAGTCCCCTCAACTGTAATTTCAAACACCACTTGCTTTTAAATGACTTTGCCTTAAATGTGAGGCTTTGAAAAAAGGGGCTAATTACAGCATTAAGCATATATTTTTTAATAGTGGTAATTAAATATGATGGCGACTTGTCCAGGGTGTACCCCGCCTTCCGCCCGGTTATAGCTGAGATAGGCGCCAGCGCCCCCCGCGACCCCGAAAGGGAATAAGCGGTAGAAAATGGATGGATGGATGGAATTAAATATGACGTAAAGAACAGTAAAACAACGTATGTATGTGTAGAACCAGGAATTAGTTTAGATTACCTACTTTGATTAAGCATCTACTGTATATTTATATTAGGGCTGGTAAAAAAAAAAAGCAGTTAACTTGCGATTAATCACCAAAAAAAATAACGCATTAAACATGTACACACACCGTATTAATCACACAATATATTTTGACCATACACACCCCTTTACCCTAATTGCGGATGGTTACACTAAAAGTAAGTACACTGTATATGCCAGTGTAAAGGGCAAATTTCACTTCTAAATAAACCCAGATGAGAATTTAGAATTAACGGTTACCAAGTTTTGAGGAAATAAATGCCATGTATTCAAGTAAAACCATTTTAGAAAATGTTCCTGGATTACATTCTGACAATAAAATTGCATGTGTCCAAAGATTGGGCTAATTTCTAAGTGAATTTTAATTATGTAAGCGGGTAAAAACCAGTAACAAATCATATTTAATCCAAATTCAAAACTGATTAATCTAATTTAAAATATATGTAATTTAAACAGCACTTGATAATATTTATATATTTACTTGGAGAAAATATTTACTTGGAGAACAGACATTGGTAATTATAAGACAATCCTTAGGGTTTCTTAATCAACACTGTTATACACTTGTTTATCCATTTTGTCATGCAAGCTATTTTATTCTATTCATCAAGCATTACTTTACATTTAATTTGCTTATCTCTTTAGAAAAGGTAAAATAAAATCATCACGTTACAAAATGGTGACACTTGTACTGACGACAATAAAGTGTAGTATAACAAAATCTGACATTAATAGTTAAGTTAAAGCTGATAAATATTTAATCAGCAGTCAGACTCCCAACACGAGACACCCTGTTCACAGTTGGCTGATTCTCTTTAGTATTGGCCATAATTGTGGCTCACTTTCCAAGCATCATTTGCAATGTGGAAAACAGGTGAGCGTCACCAAGTGATGACAGGAAGCAGAGGGGAGAAAAGCTCAAAGTAAGAAACAATGGGGATAAACAAATAGGTGGTTATTCTGGAAGTAAGTAGAAAATGTGGGCTATTTGATGGCTGTACTGAACCATTTCCTCCAGCAGAGGGAAACTCCAAAGCAGTTGCCAAGCAACTGAACACAAAGAAAATTGCTAGCAAATATCATACAGTTCTGTACCTTGACAAACACGCCAAAATTGCAGTGCAAGAAGCCAATTACAAGGGTTTGTATAACTCTTGTTATGGGGTAATGTTAATATATTTCTGTCCAAAGAAAATGGGCAGTCATTTTGAGTCATAATCATCATTTGGATGAAAATGGGATGGAAGTACCAAACATAAGGGCCTGAAGAACGGAAAGATGCTGCAGCTATGTAGCAATGACTAACCCTATTAAGAGCGCACTTCTATATTTTAACTGGTCTTACAGTAAATACAGCACTTTAATCACTTTGCCGCCAACCACAATCTCTTCCAAAGAAATGGGTACATTACCTTACTGCCTTTGATGCATCCATATGGAGGGATGGGAATTATTTTATAGCATCAGTGTAATTTCCTTATATATATATATATACATACATATATATATATATATATATATATATAAACATATATATATATATATATTATATATATTTATATATATACATACATACACATACAAATCCGTTTCCATATGACTTTTCAACCCATATTCAGTTGAATATGCTACAAAGACAACATATTTGATGTTCAAACTGGTAAACATTTTTTTTGTGTGCAAATAATCATTACTTTTAGAATTTCATGGCAGCAACATGTGACGAAGAAGTTGGGAAATGTGGCAATAAATACTGATAAAGTTAAGGAATACTCATCAAACACTTATTTGGAACATCCCACAGGTGTGCAGGGTAATTGAGAACAGGTGGGTGCCATGATTGGGTATAAAGACAGCTTCCATGAAATGCTAAGTAATTCCCAAACCAGGATGGGGAGAGAGTCACCACTTTGTAAGCAAATTGTTGAACAGTTTTGGAACAACATTTCTCAACTAACTATCGCAAGGAATTTAGGGATTTTACCATCTACAGTCCGTTATATCATCCTAAGGTTCAGACAATCTGGAGAAATTACTGCACGTAAGCGATGATATTACGGACCTATGATCCCTCATGCAGTACTGCATCAAAAACCGACATCAGTGTGTAAAGGATATCACCACACGGGCTCAGGAACACTTCATAAAACCACTGTCAGTAACTACAGTTGGTCACTACATCTGTAAGTGCAAGTTAAAACTACTCTGCAAAGCAAAGCCCATTCATCAACAACACCCAGAAACGCCGCCGGCTTCTCTGGGCAAGGGCTCATCTAAGATGCACTGATGCAAAGTGGAAAAGTGTTCTGTGGTCTGACATTGCCACATTTCAAATTACATTTGGAAACTGTGGACGTGGTGTCCTCCAGAAAAAAAGAGGTAAAAAAAACATCCGGATTGTTATAGGTGCAAAGTTCAAAAGCCAGCATCTGTGATGGTATGGGGGTGCATTAGTGCCCAAGGCATGGGTAACTTACACATCTGTGAAGGTGCCATTAATGCTGAATGGGCCATACAGGTTTTGTAGCAACATATGTTTTCTTTCAGGCAACGTTATCATGGACGCCCCTGTTTATTTCAGCAAGACAACGCCAAGCCACATGTTACAACAGCGTGGCTTCGTAAAAAAAAAAAAGAGTGCGGGTACTTTCCTGGCCCGCCTGTAATCTCCCATCGAAAATGTGTGGCGCATTATGAAATTTGGTAAATAAATAACCAAAAAATTAATATTTTGTTGTTTTCTTACTGTACCGAAAATGAACCGAACCGTGACCTCTAAACCGAGGTACGTACCAAACCAAAATTTTTGTGTACTGTTACACCCCTTATATACATATATACATACATACATATATATATGTATATATACATATATACACATATATATACATATATACATATATATATATATATATATGTATATATATATATATACACATACATATATATATATACATATATATACACATCCATCCATCCATCCATCATCTTCCGCTTATCCGAGGTCGGGTCGCGGGGGCAACAGCCTAAGCAGGGAAACCCAGACTTCCCTCTCCCCAGCCACTTCGTCTAGCTCTTCCCGGGGGATCCCGAGGCGTTCCCAGGCCAGCCGGGAGACATAGTCTTCCCAACGTGTCCTGGGTCTTCCCCGTGGCCTCCTACCGGTTGGACGTGCCCTAAACACCTCCCTAGGGAGGCGTTCGGGTGGCATCCTGACCAGATGCCCGAACCACCTCATCTGGCTCCTCTCGATGTGAAGGAGCAGCGGCTTTACTTTGAGTTCCTCCCGGATGGCAGAGCTTCTCACCCTATCTCTAAGGGAGAGCCCCGCCACACGGCGGAGGAAACTCATTTCGGCCGCTTGTACCCGTGATCTTATCCTTTCGGTCATGACCCAAAGCTCATGACCATAGGTGAGGATGGGAACGTAGATCGACCGGTAAATTGAGAGCTTTGCCTTCCGGCTCAGCTCCTTCTTCACCACAACGGACCGGTACAACGTCCGCATTACTGAAGACGCCGCACCGATCCGCCTGTTGATCTCACGATCCACTCTTCCCTCACTCGTGAACAAGACTCCTAGGTACTTGAACTCCTCCACTTGGGGCAGGGTCTCCTCCCCAACCCGGAGATGGCACTCCACCCTTTTCCGGGCGAGAACCATGGACTCGGACTTGGAGGTGCTGATTCTCATTCCGGTCGCTTCACACTCGGCTGCGAACCGATCCAGCGAGAGCTGAAGACCCCGGTCAGATGAAGCCATCAGGACCACATCATCTGCAAAAAGCAGAGACCTAATCCTGCGGTTACCAAACCGGAACCCCTCAACGCCTTGACTGCGCCTAGAAATTCTGTCCATAAAAGTTATGAACAGAATCGGTGACAAAGGACAGCCTTGGCGGAGTCCAACCCTCACTGGAAATGTGTTCGACTTACTGCCGGCAATGCGGACCAAGCTCTGGCACTGATCGTACAGGGAACGGACCGCCACAATAAGACAGTCCGATACCCCATACTCTCTGAGCACTCCCCACAGGACTTCCCGAGGGACACGGTCGAATGCCTTCTCCAAGTCCACAAAGCACATGTAGACTGGTTGGGCAAACTCCCATGCACCCTCAAGAACCCTGCCGAGAGTATAGAGCTGGTCCACAGTTCCACGACCAGGACGAAAACCACACTGTTCCTCCTGAATCCGAGGTTCGACTATCCGACGTAGCCTCCTCTCCAGTACACCTGAATAAACCTTACCGGGAAGGCTGAGGAGTGTGATCCCACGATAGTTGGAACACACCCTCCGGTCCCCCTTTTTGAAGAGAGGAACCACCACCCCGGTCTGCCAATCCAGAGGTACCGCCCCCGATGTCCACGCGATGCTGCAAAGTCTTGTCAACCAAGACAGCCCCACAGCATCCAGAGCCTTAAGGAACTCCGGGCGGATCTCGTCCACCCCTGGGGCCTTGCCACCGAGGAGCTTTTTAACTACCTCAGCGACCTCAGCCCCAGAAATAGGAGAGTCCACCACAGATTCCCCAGGCACTGCTTCCTCATAGGAAGACGTGTTGGTGGGATTGAGGAGGTCTTCGAAGTATTCCTTCCACCTGTCCACAACATCCGCAGTCGAGGTCAGCAGAACACCATCCGCACCATACACGGTGTTGATAGTGCACTGCTTCCCCTTCCTGAGGCGGCGGACGGTGGTCCAGAATCGCTTCGAAGCCGTCCGGAAGTCGTTTTCCATAGCTTCCCCGAACTCTTCCCATGTCCGAGTTTTTGCCTCCGCGACCGCTGAAGCTGCACACCGCTTGGCCTGTCGGTACCTGTCCACTGCCTCCGGAGTCCTATGAGTCAAAAGGACCCGATAGGACTCCTTCTTCAGCTTGACGGCATCCCTCACCGCATACATACATATATATATATACATACATACATATATATATACATACATACATATATATATACATACATACATACACATATATACATACACACATATTTATATATATATATATATACACACACACACATATAGTACATACATACATACAAACCCCGTTTCCATATGAGTTGGGAAATTGTGAAAGATTTAAATATAAACGGAATACAATGATTTGCAAATCCTTTTCAACCCATATTTAATTGAATGCACTACAAAGACAAGTTATTTGATGTTTAATCTCATAAACTTTATTTTTTTTTGCAAATAATAATTAACTTAGAATTTTATGGCTGCAACACGTACCAAAGTAGTTGGGAAAGGGCATGTTCACCACTGTGTTACATCACCTTTTCTTTTGACAACACTCAATAAACGTTTGGGAACTGAAGAAACTAATTGTTGAAGCTTTGAAAGTGGGATTCTTTCCCATTCTTGTTTTATGTAGAGCTTCAGTCGTTCAATAGTCCGGGGTCTCCGTTGTCGTATTTTAGGCTTCATAATGTGCCACACATTTTCTATGGGAGACAGGTGTGGACTGCAGGCGGGCCAGGAAAGTACCCGCACTCTTTTTTTACAAAGCCACGCTGTTGTAACACTTGTCTTGCTGAAATAAGCAGGGGGCGTCCATGATAACGTTGCTTGGATGACAACAAATGTTGCTCTAAAACCTGTATGTACCTTTCAGCATTAATGGTGCCTTCACAGATGTGTAAGATCCCCATGCTTTGGGCACTAATACACCCCCATACCATCACAGATGCTGGCTTTTGAACTTTGCGCCTATAAAATTCGAATGGTTATTTTTCTCTTTGTTCTGGAGGACACCACGTCCTCTGTTTCCAAATATAATGTGAAATGTAGACTCGTCAGACCACAGAACACCTTTCCACTTTGCTTCAGTCCATCTTAGGTGAGCTCGGGCCTAGCCAAGCCAGCGGCGTTTCAGGATATTGTTGATAAATGGGTTTGGCTTTGCATAGTAGAGTTCTAACTTGCACTTACAGATGTAGTGACCAACTGTAGTTACTGACAGTGGTTTTATAAAGTGTTCCTGAGCCCATATGGTGATATCCTTTACACATTGATGTCGGTTTTTGATGCAGTACCGCCTGAGGGATTCAAAAGTCTGTAATATCATCGCTTACGTGCAGTGATTTCTCCAGATTCTCTGAAATTTTTGATGATTTTACGGACCGTAGATGGTAAAATCCCTAAATTCTTTGCAATAGCTTGTTGAGAAATGTTGTTCTAAAACTGTTCGACAATTTGCTTACAAAGTGGTGACCCTCACCCCATCCTCGTTTGTGAATTGCTTAGCATTTCATGGAAGCTGTTTTTAAACCCAATCATGGCTCCCAACTGTTCCCAATTATCCTGCACACCTGTGGGATGTTCCAAATAAGTGTTTGATGAGCATTCCTTAACTTTATCAGTATTTATTGTCACCTTTCCCAACTTCTTTGTCACGTGTTGCTGGCGTCAAATTCTAAAGTTAATGATTTGCAAAAAAAATGTTTATCAGTTTGAATATCAAATATGTTGTTTTTGTAGAATATTCAACTGAATATGGGTTGAAAATTATTCGCGAATCATTGTATTCCGTTTATTTTTACATCTAACACAATTTCCCAACTCATATGGAAACAGGGTTTGTACATACATAAAAAAAAATTCAAATATGCTTGCTTTGCCGTTCAGTGGTTTGTCCTTTAGTGTCTTTGTTAAAAATGGCTTTGTTGAAATCAAGAGCGCGCACACACACATAGGCGCGCACACATGCACAGGGGAAGCCACAGCTACAGCACCCGTGAAACAGTTGGCATTAGATGCCTTGGTCGAGGTAAGGGCACATTCAATAACTCAGCCCAAGTTTTTTTGCCTGCTTGTTGAGGGGTTCAAAACCAATGACCTTTTAAGGCTAGCTGTCCTGTTTTACAACTTCTAAACCAGGGGTATCCAAACATTTTCCACTGAGGGCAACACACTGAATAATCAAAGGATGCGGCAGCCATTTTAATATCTTTAAAATTAGATTTTTTGAAAGAAAAACAACCTGCATGTCAGCTTTGTTGTTATTAATTGGGGTGCATGATTAATACTGGATGGATATTTACAATGCTGTTATGTGGAATTATGACGTCACATTGATAAATCTGATAAGAGTGAAGAATACCTCCAATAACCGATTTAATAAAAAATTGTTCCAATCAGGTGATATCACCCGTACTATACTGTAGGTGGAGTAGGTGGCAGAAATCAAGCTCTCCTTTTTGAAAACATTTCCTGAGCGCATTGTAAACAAACATGACGTTGATCGTGTTGGACTGTTTCACTGTTTAATAAGAGGATGACATTTTGTGTGCTATTTGCACCAACTGTTCTGCAAAAATTCTGCAAGGAGGCGGAAAAAAACATTGTGCTTCAACACGTCAAACCTAATCAGCCGCCTGAACCACCATCGTCACTATAACAGTGTTTTGAAAGCCTGCCACAAAAGGTGCGCTAAAATAATGGCAATAAATGACTTAATCAGTTATCTGTATTGTTCTTGAGAAGCTGAAGTTATATGTATCAATATTGACCTAGATACTTAGTTTCTAGTGTCAACATTTCAAATTTTTCCTGTTACTTTACACCTATGCGCGTATGTATTCCACTTTTCATGTGTTTTTTTTGTAGAAATATTTTTAGAAACAGGCCGTTGAAAAATTGTGTTATGGCTACACTTTGGACTAAATATTTTTTTTAAAATCTATTTTAAAACAAGACACTAATCAAAATACATCTGGACTTGGGATTATTACTCAAAAAAAAAAGCAGCATGTAAGGTATGTTATGTTTTGGTATTCTCCTCACCTGACCCATTCCTGAGTAGTGAGGGTGACTTCTGAATCCCGCCGCCGACACCTATCACACCAAGAGCCCTCTCCGCACCTCCTCCCACTCCTAAGCCACCACTTGAAACTAAGCCGGGCCGACTAGAGAGCGCTGAGGACGAGGAAGGAGAGGCAGCGGAGGACGAAGTGTTGCCAGTGGAGGAGATGGGGAGAGTAAGGGAGGGTGCAGACTCTGACGGCTTGACGTCTGTGGTGAAGCAAGGTCCAAATCTGTTGCGCCAGTTGCCTTTCTTTTTCTTCTTTACGCCATCCTCCCCTCCCAACCCGCCTACGGCCGCCCCGGTGATCCCCGGTCCGGTGCTGGAGGACTGGGGCCGCTTGTAGGCAGCGGACCCACTGAGGCTTGTCGTCTCGCTGGCTGACAGACTGTGGGAATTCTCATACAGCTTTCCGCCCACTGCAATAATAAGAAAGAAGCACTGAATATTTTAAGTGTGGTTTCTTTTGAGTTTAGCCATGGGGAAAGGGAGAGAAGGGAAGGAGGTTCACTTGTGTGGAATGCTTGAGGAAAGAGACGCTCTTAAAAGTGTCAGATGAAAGGCATGTCATCATAAAAGCCAAGATTGTGTTAACTTTCTAAAACTGACTACTTAACGTCTTACACAATAAATGCAATACTGCAGGTTTGTCTTTGCAACCAGAAGAGGTTCTGATGGCTTTCTATATTAAAAAAGGTCACATGGTATGAAGCTTGCTCCAGATGAAAAGTGTCACCTGCTAATGTGATGTCGCACTGCATAAATCAAAGTTGGTAAAACTGCTACGATAAAAGTATCACCTGCCACGGCGGTAGTTGCGAGCGAACCAAACAGGTTTGTCGTTCCCTCTGAAGCGCCGCCTTCCGAGCTGGGCTTCACAAGGCAGCTGCTGAAAGATGGCGGCGAGGAGAAGGTAGTCCCGCCTCCCGGGCGCAGGGAAGCGTCGGAGAAGCTCAAAAAGTCGGAGGAGGAGGGGGCAGAGGGCGCCTTGCTGGCACTTGTCAACAGCAGCCCTGGGACAGGTGTAAGTACGAAAAGGCAGAGGAAACGGGATAAGACCAGTGAAGATGGAAGATCCAATAAAAGACAAGAAGAAGCAGACATTAAGGGTATGAATGTCTCAATGCTACTCTCCTGTGCATCACTGTGGGAACAGCAGAAACAAGATAACCGAAACAAGAGTTTCTTTTTTTTTTTATCAATCTCCACTATAACCCTGCTTGCATCTTTATGTAGTCCTCCCACAGAGGAAGCACGCAGGCGGATCCATACATACGCTACTCCTTCGACCGACAAAACACACACCTGATGAGAGCTCAAGGTTCTGATTATAGAAAACACAAGAGCTTAGTGTAAGCACCGACTCTTTCAGGCGCTGACCTCCCCACATGTTCTGCGTTTGTGTCTTTTCTCAGACAGGGCCCCAGATTACAGGAGCCAGAGGCCGGAGACAAAACACCGTTATCAAGGCCACACAAAAAAAGTCTGGTGTCTGGTCAGAATCTAGTCACACAGTATAAACACACACACACGCACGCAGTGGTATCCGTCATTTTGTTGCCATGTTTCTAACTGCAAGAATAATTCCCTGTTGGGTCCAGATTAACATACAGGAACATTTGCAGCTATCAATTTTACCTTGGTGGAAAGGCCCACTGGACACAGAGGCAGATGTGGAGGAGGTTGCCATGGTTACTACGGTGGAGGGGAGGGCTTTCCCTGAGGAGGTGAGCGACTTCCGCCCGCACCTCTGTCCCACTGTGTGACTTCCGCTGGCGTTCTTCTTGCTCTTCATGTCTGACGGCACCTTCCCGGGGTCTGTAGCCAGACAGTCCTTGGAGCTCCCGACGGAATGAGTGGATGAAACTTCCTGAAAGTTGGCGTTGGTGAAACGAGCGCTACCTTCATCTAGTCGCTTCTGCAAGGCTGCTGGTAGCGGGACGCCCCCTCCCACTGAACCGCTACTGCTGTAGGGCTGGAAGAGGACGAAAGGAAGGAGAAAAGGAAGAATGAATGGTCGTTGCAGGAGTGAGGCATGGTTAGCACAGGAGCAGAAAAAAACATCAAATCTATGGCTGTGTCTCAACTCGCGCACTTCCATAGTCACACTTCGCGTTTCGAGCGCATAAGTGTGCATATGCCAAAATGCATTGCGCCGTCAGTACCATGATGTTGCACTCAACATGCCTCGAATGGCAAGTATGCAGCAAATAACTCTGAATAGTAGCCATCTTGACTTCGTAGAAGATGGGGCAAGGGATTAACTTGAGTGGTGACAATTTACAATTAAAAATAAGACGAATAAAAATAATGGAATAACTACTAAATAAGATAGCCATATCTGTTAAGTGTGCAACAACAATAATTGATTTAGGACAGCCCTTCAAAGTCAAAATGACTGCCTCCAGGAACTACGCAGTGTACTGTGGGTGCTGGATAAAAATCGATTCACATCTGAATCGCAAATCTTATTGATTAGGATTCAGAATTGGCGCCCTAATTTTTCAAAAATATGTTCTTTACACCACCTCAGTGCTTACTCGCTGCACTTGCTGTCTGTCATATAACAATCTCTGTAGAATTTTGTTCCAGTGCACTACGAGCGGTAGCTCTCTAGCTTTAGATGTGAATGGTTCAGCATCAAGAAGAAAACAATACAGTCAGCCTGTTTTTACTAAAGGCAAATGTTTGGGGTGCACTTCAGATTCTATAATTGGGTAAGAAATAGCTTAACATGAAAAATTCAATGCGGTTAGGTTACAATGGCTTGCTTGAACTGGCAGCGCTAATGTTCCCTGTGTGTCTGCGTGTCTTATTGACACACTTGAGGACCTACACGAGATTCCCTCAAAAATTAGGCACAATAGCTGGTTGAATTTTTTTTTTATATTTCAATACTGGTTAGTAATGTGAGTTAGACTTTCCGCTTTATTTCAGTATCAAATTTACGTGCAGACATAAATCAGTGATATAAAAAAAAATACAACTTGCAAATGCAGTAAAACCCGTTCCAACCGTAAGATCACAACATCAGACTATGATAGAGTAAATATTCAGAACATGTCCTGTCATGTTTGCAACATCATACATACGTGTGAGTGAGTGAGTGAATGTTTGTGCTTTATTGATCTGTATGAGTGTGCTACAGACATAACTGACCACTTATGGTAAATATTTTAAGTCAGTTAAAATACAAAATTGTTCTAACACCTTTCATATGCTGAAATCTAAACCTGTTAAACATTTTATTGAGTTCAGATAAGTAATAGGAAAGATACTAAACACTTTATCAGATCTCACAGCTTCACCACATTACATAATTTTTAAAAAGCATATTCTACATGTTTTTAGGCTAAATTACTTTTAATGTTTATTTTGCTCTATTCACCACTGCACTCTTTTTATTAGCCTTGCACATACTAGCTATCTAAGTAATTGTTAACATTTGAGTTATTGTTAATATATATTTTTTACATTGTACCAAGTGAAATTGCTTGTTTGTCAAACATACTTGGCCAATAAACCTTATTTTGATAATACTATATGTTCAATCTTCTGCTGCATTGATATCCCATCTCCACATTGGTGAAACGTTAATGTGAACGACATCAGATGACAACAGCGGAAGTAGCATAGGAAATTCGGCACAGCCCTTCAGAAGGCGACCTGAGACTGCTATAAACTCGCAGCAAATGCCCGGTCAAAGTGGTGATGAACTCCTTTGATACACTTCCACATCCATAACACAACTTGGACGTGATTGATATGGAACGACAACGCAGACATGAAAAGCAAACATGGAATGCTAATCTAGTAACCTCACAACTAATGGTGTAGCTAAGGCCAGCAAGTTGACCAATGTTGTGCAGAATAAGTTATGCCAGTGGTTTCAGCACTCGAGTCTGTTCTAACATAAGGGGATTTATCCTGGATGTGATGTAGGGTGACAAACACATCAATGACGCCTGTAGGATTCTTGGGGCTACCGATAAGTACAGTACAAACTCAAGGCTAACTTAGTACAAACTCAAGGCTACTAAATAGGATGAGAGAGGGCTGTAAACATGTCTAAAAAAACACATTTAGGAGGTTATAATTGTTTTTTTATATGCTCTAATTAAGAAAATATTTGATTTATTAATAATTCTACTTGACGGAAATCATTATATTGTGTTCATGTCTGATCCCAATTAACCGCGATAAGAGCGATGACTGTAACCACTTTTTAAAGTTGTATATCAATTTCTTAGTTATTTGTCTAGCTCATAATTTTTTTCCAAAGTACAAAAATAGTATTGTCTGGTAAGCAAGAATTGGTTTGAATCGAGAATAATTCTGAATTGAATTGTACCCCAAGAATCTGATCAAATCATGAGTTGCTGAAAGATTCACATTCCTACATTGTACATTTGTACACATATGGATGTTTACAGACGGAAGTATTCAATTTGAGACACAGCCTGAGATGGCCCTCAAAGCACATTACTAGGCCAAGGTCAAAATATATTAAATTATTTGCCTCCATCTCAACCCACCTCCTAAAATTTGAGATGATAAATTATTAGCTGGGAAATATAGGACAAAGTAGAAAAATACCCTGCTTGGGCAATTCTTTGGTCCAGAAATTTAGCTTTATCCAGTAAAATACACAAAGGGGGTCCAATCTAGAAAAAATGTTTGGTAAAAACCTAAACTTGAAGAGCAGTTCTCCAAAGGAAAAAGTAGAAGGCTGCTCCTCACCTTCTCTGGGATCATGATGTTTGGAAGAACAAGGGAGGGGGACATGTCCATGGAGGTCTTCCTGTGTTTGGGTTTGTGTCTGTCCCGCTCTTTGTGTTTCTGAGTATTGACAACGGGGGTAAAACAAAAAAAAAAGAGGAAATATGATATAAGTAAGACTAAATAAGGGAAAAGCTGAAAATAACCAGGGCAACCAAGATGTTAAAACATGTAACCAATGCAGGAATTATTTCCAAAGAGATAGTGACAAAATCATTGGGACACGGCCGGGGGAGTAGAATTGTGTGAAGGAAAGAGAGCATTACATTTCAAAGGATCACTCTAAGATGAAAGCGTCACAAATACAAAGAGAGTGATGGAGGAGAGATGAGGGAGAAAAAAGAATTCAGCCAGCTGAAGTTTGGAGCAGTGTGTCTTAAGTGCCTCGTGCCCGAGTGCACAAGGTCTCATTGTTTCATCCAATCATACCCTCCTCCTCGGACCATCGCTGCTCAATTTACACCCTCTCCAACGTGCACACCGCCAAGCCTCCTCTCGCACCCCCGAGGTGGCAACCGGTTGCCGGCGCGCATTTACACCTCACATGAACACCCCACAGCCTGACACCTTACAGGCAGACACGTGCACAAAAACTTTTTTTTTTTTTTTAAACAAACCGTCGGTTACACAGGCTGTAAAATATGCATCAATTCTAATAGACCTATTGGTGATGCCTACGCTTCTACCCCTCCCCCAGAGCCTCTCCCCTCGGGGTTTCATTGGGAAATGATCACATGAAAGCTGGTGACAGTTTAGCCAGACTTCCGCAATGAGTGGCAGTTAACAGACCCAACCAGCCAAAGGAGGAGATAGCAGAGCTCCACTGAAACCTGCCTTCAAGCTGCTTTCCGCTAATGCTAATGTTTTGGGCCTTAGTTTATTTGTGGGTACAACTGTAAACTGCGACAAGAACGAGTCTGTGCCCATGCATCCATCCATTTTCTACCGCTTGTAAATCTTTTTAAAACACAGCTTCCTTTTGTTTACGTTCAATTGACAATTCAAACGAAAAGTAAACATTTGTGTTAGAGAGAAAATATTGCAAATTAAGTTATTTACAACTTTTTTCCCCTCTAACCACGTTTGTGGCGGTATTTCTGACCGCAGGCAGCAGGTGTTTTCCGTTAAAGGTGTCTGAAATGCAACACTACTGAATGAAGACCAAACCATGTTATGATATGATAACACAATTTCCCACACCAGCAAGTCACAATGCCTTTGCCAGCAGAGCTCGTCACTCTTCTAATACTGGAATTATTTTCAACAATAAATTAAGAAATACAGACTGGTTTGGAATTCCATCAACCTTCATATTGTTTTATAGAAATTAAATAGCTCCACATGTTCACACACACACCATAAGAATGTGATAGTTTTCCTCTTGCAGAGTGCAACAGATGTAAGAAACAAATAACTTATACTCAGTGAAGGAAGTAACCTGGTATGACAAGCTGGCGAAAAGTATGCCCCAAAGCCACAAACAGTTGCGTGACCAGTAGTGGACAATTTTTTATCGTATTTTTTTATATAAGTCTGCTAAATTTGACAATTTATAATAAATCTACTGTAAGTTGATAAGAAAGATGCACATATACACGTGTATTACCATAAATTAGACAATCTTTGAAAACTTAATTCATTTCAGTAATTCAATTAAAAAAATAAAGTTTTTGTATTCTACAGATTTACTAAACAGAGTGAAATATTTTAAAAATCTATTTAATTATTTTGAGCCGCTAATAAAAAAAAAAAATTTACATAAATATTCAAATTTATTGCGATGAACATAAATATAAATACATAAATGGCCATTACAAAAAAGCATCAAAAAACTGCGCTTCTAAATTGATTGATTATTAAACAAAAGCCTATAATGTTGATTACGCCAAGTGTAATTACAGTAAGGTGTTACTTACTTCATATAAAAAAAAATCTAATAGTGCGATTCAATCAAAATATTCCCCCAGAATTCACATTATTTTGCAATTGTCTTTGCTTTATTTACCTTGTTTGTCTTCATGTATTCTAACTAAATTATATTCCATTTCTTATTTTCATGTTCTTCTTATTCAATATTCTTATAAAACTCTTACTTTTATCCTTACTTTAAACTTTTTCTTTAAAACTGCACAAGATTGTTATTGCTTACAATCATTTTTCTTTTTAACACAGGAAGTGAACACAATTGAAATAAAAATATTTTTTAACAAGATGTGAATGAATGATCGAAAATAGATTTGCAGTAGGTGGAAGGCAAATAAGCTCTGCTACTTTATTATTTGGTTAAATGGTGCAAATGTAACCATATGATGTTCCTTATTTTAACTTGCTAAAAAACAAATAAACCAAACAAAAAAAAAAATCTATGTCATGACTGAAAAACAGGAAATTTACCAATAAAGCAATAAAAAATTAATAGAAACTACGTAAAAAATAAATAATACTAACAATAAGAAGATAGATAGGTAAATCCTTTGTTGTCTTTCATTAACATTCCAGAGGACTGTGTTGACTGAGAGAGGCAGAGCTGCCAGGGTCGGATATCACTTGTGCGCACACATAAACCCGAAGCGGCGGGCGTGGGAACACACACACACACACACACACACACACACACACACACACACACACACACACACACACACACACACACACACACACACACACACACACACACAAAATAACCTTATAAAGTATTATCAATCAGGTCAATTGATTATACAGGCAGACTTTCAGCAGGTCTACACCCCCTTTTTTTCCGACTCTGGTGCTCACCCTGAGCAGCGAGATCATTTGACATATCCAAGTGGTCTTTGAAAGTGTGCGCAGTAAATATGATTAGAGGGAGAGGATGAGGTCTGCGTCTATTTATCAACAAGGGCCTACACAATGAGCGGCGCAACAATGGACTGATAACCACTCAGTCCATGCAGGGTAAAAGATCATGAGACTCATTTGGGATGGAAACAGTCACCCAAATCAATGAAATAAATACTTTACACCCTAACAAACAGCAAGTATGAGGTAACTTTTGTGGATATTCCCAATATCTTATTTAGCATATAAAACTGTGGTAATTGCTGACATGAAAGGGAGGGAAAAACAAAATGGGAACAAATTAAATGATGCTGTAATAAAATAAACAGGCTAAATGCCAACAATGGAAGGATAACATAAATTGTCTGTTAGTATGATATACAATTCCACACAAAAGCCTGAGGAGGAAGAAGAGGAGGAGAGGGTACAGACACGGAATGGGGGCTAGCCTAGAGAGGTGAGGGAAGACGGGGTGTAATGGAGGAACAGGAAGCGAGGGGGGGTGGAAATAATCTGCCCTGGCCTGGCAGGAATTCCCCTGTGCCGTTTCCTGCGGCAGAATTTGAGTCTGTGTGTGCGTGTGTGTGTTTCCTGCAGGCATTTCTATGTGTAGGGTCAGGAGTCTTTTAGTCTCTGCTGTAGTTTGACTGTAGGGTCTAACATGGAAGGGCACATAATGAGTGGGATCTGTGTGTGCAAAGAAACACGCACACAAACATCTGAATTCTGTCATTTTAACCAGGAATATAGTGTTGCTGTCACATCTTAATTGTTTCCCATCAATTTACAGAGCTGGATGCATTTTGAGCGAGTTAAGTAAAAAAAGGCAGAAAAAGATGTAGGATGAAAACCCACTGAAGTTGAACGGATGTTTAAGACTAGACTTCTTTGCAACATGTGCTCGCTACAGACACCCTATCCGAAAAAAACTAGTCGCGTGGGGGGCGCATAGTTGAGAGTTTAAACCGGCTGTAAATTCAGATTTTACGCAACTTGTGATTACATATACTGCTAACAGGCATGACTGATTAGCTCACACTAATATAGCATTCATTATAAGCTGTGGTCCCTGGTGGGGGCAGGTGGCATGGTTCACATTCGCTGTTCACATTCACAATTTTCAAGCAGTCACTGTAGTGACAATTTGTGAGTATCAAAAAATAGAATTTAACACAGCGGTGCCTCAGTTTTTGAATACCCAACTGTTCGTATGATTCGGTTTGATAAACATGTTCAGCAAAATGTTAGATTAGACTAGATAGTACTTTATTTATTCCTTCAGGAAAATTACAATTTTCGGCAAAATCCCAATTAAGATCAGACAAACATTACAGGGAAACAGAACAGGATCGCTGACGGGTCTGTCGGCTTCCAGCCATCCTTACAAAAAAGATGAGATACAGGTAAACAAGTGGGGGGGAATGGGATCAAAAAATAGAAGATTAAAATAAAATTAAAAAATTGGTCTAAGCCTGGCAAAGGGGAAAGAAAACAAACAACACCTCATAGCCATAGTACACATCCCTCTCACATCAAAGAACACAAAGGACATTAAAGACATTAAAGCAGCCGATACAACCAGCCACTTCTACATACAGCTATAAATAAAAACTAAAAGAAACATATACACTGTGGTGGCCTCTGCGGTGTTCCACACCATCCTCCGCTGGGGTGGAGGGAGCATGGCCAGAGACAGGAGCAGACCCAACAAAGCAACCAAGAGAGCCGACTCCACTCTCGGCCGCCAACCAACTCTCGGCCAGTGTCCAGTCCGCATGGATGAGCGAGAATACGTCCAAGGAGACAGGTGTCCGACACCTACTCACCCAGCCAAGACATCGCTGTTGTAAGGTCATCTGTTATTGCACGGCCAAACATTGCACACAACAAACTAATTCGTTTGTTCGTGTGTCATAACACAGAATCGAATGCCGAAATTTAAAAAATCCCACACGTTGGTGACTCAGTCTCTGTGCTTTTTCTGTTGAGTACAACGGCAAAATAAGCCACCATGGAGCTAAAGAAAGTTGCAAGTATCAGCACTTTTATAATGATGGGTAGAAACACTGCTGAAATCAGAAAATAACTTGTTGAAAAGTGCAAAGTGGGCGGCTATCTTCTTCCTTTCTTTCTGATCACCAACAGGAGCCTTCAATAAATGTGCATTTATCCATCTCATTCATTTATATGTATATATGTACTAGGGTTTTCAAGCGACTCAAATATTCGCTGATCAGTCATGATTAATGGCCTTTTGTCCATAGTTAACTGGTAATTAATTGCAGTAAGTTTATTTTCACAAGTGTACCTTAGATCAGTGAGATAGATACGCGCGGGCGCACAGACGCGCGCACACACAGAACTTTCCTGCAGAAGGTCTCATTTTTTCCATGTGATGTCAGATGACACAAAAATTGAGCTGTTTGGCCACAATACCCAGCAGTATGTTTGGAGGAGAAAAGGTGAGGCCTAATCACAGGAACACCACTCCTACCATCAAGCATGGTGGTGGTAGTATTATGCTCTGGGCCTGTTTTGCTGCCAATGGAACTGGTGCTTTACAGAGAGTAAATGGGACAATGGGAAAGGAGGGTTACCTCCAAATTCTTCAGGACAACCTAAAATAATCCCCCCAGAAGTTGGGTTTTGGGCACAGCTGGGTGTTCCAACAGGACAATGACCCAAACACACATCAAAAGTGGTAAAAGAATGGCTAAATTAGGCCAGAATTAAGATTTTAGAATGGGCCTTCCCAAAGTCCTGACGTGTGGACAATGCTGAAGGAACAAGTCAATGTCAGAAAACAAACACATTTAGCTCAACTGCACCAACTTTGTCAAGAGGAGTGGTGAAAAGTTCAACCAGAAGCTTGTGGACAGCTACTAAAAGCGCCTTATTGCAGTGAAACTTGCCAAGGGACATGTAAGGAAATATTAACATTGCTGTATGTATACTTTTGACCCAGCACATTTGGTCACATATTCAGTAGACTCATAATAAATTCATAAAAAGCCAAACTTCATGAAAAAATTTTTGTGACCAACAAGCATGTGCTCCAATCAATCTATCACAAAGAAATAAGAGTTGTAGAAATTATTGGAAACTCAAGACAGCCATGACATTATGTCCTTTACGACTGTATATATATATAGACATACACGCACACACATCTGGATATTTTGCCTTAGCCTTGAAAGAACACTTGATGCATATAATCACAGCAGTATGATGAGTCTCTGTGTCTACATTAAAACATTTTTGTTCATACTGCATTAATGTATGCTCATTTTAAACTTTCATGCAGAGAGGGAAATCACAACTAAGTCAATTGACCAAAACTGTATTTATTAAACAGTTATGAAGCAGTGGCACAAACATTTATGTCATTTCAAAACTGAAAGTGCAAGATTGTCAGAGAAATTTTAAAACAAGGTATTAGTGCACTTTAGTGCATAGTGTCAATAAAATGACATATCAAAACAACACTAAATTAAAGTCCAATTTTTGTACAGAACGCCACTACAATAGTTTAAAACAAAGTGCACTTTCGTGCATGATGTCACACAAAATATTTCAATAAGTGTCAAATAAAAATGAACTGCATAACAGGAAATCAAATCCTTTGCTATGTGGTAGGTTCCAGTGGACATTATCGCCTTCTGTTCTTGACTATTTTTTTCCATACGGTGTTGATCTGAAAATGGTTGCTTCGGCATTTTGTTGGTGTGGCACCGGCCGGAGATGTTGACATGCGGAGTTTCGAGCACTCCTTATACTCTAGTGCAGTGGTTATCAAATGGGGATACGCGTACCCCCAGGGGTACTTGAAGGTATGCCAAGGGGTACGTGAGATTTTTTTTTTAAATATTCTAAAAATGGCCACAATTCAAAAATCCTTTTGAATATATTTATTGAATAATACTTCAACAAAATATGAATGTAAGTTAATAAACTGAAAAAAAAAATACAACAATGCAATATTCAGTTTTGACAGCTAGATTTTTGTGGACATAATCCATAAATATTGATGTTAAAGTTTGGTTTTTTTTGCAAAGAAATGTTTGGAATTAAGTTCATGAATCCAGATGGATCTCTATTACAATCCCCAAAGATTAAGTTGATGATTACTTCGACGTGTAGAAATCTTTATTTATAATTGAATCACTTGTTTATTTTTTAACAAGTTTTTAGATACCATATTTTTATATCTTTTTTCCAAATCTTTCAAGAAAGACCAAAACAAACGAGCAATATTTTGCAGTGTTACACAATTTAATAAATCAGAAACTGATGACATAGTGCTGTTTTTACTTCTTTATGTCTTTTTTCCAACCAAAAATGCTTTGCTCTGATTAGGGGGTACTTGAATTAAAAAAATGTTCACAGGGGATACATTACTGAAAAAAGGTTGAGAACCACTGCTCTAGTGGGTGACTTTTTAAATTATGCTGCCAATTAGCAGTGATGCTACTTTTTGTAGCAATGCTTTTGCCCCACACTTGACAAATTACGGTTGTCTGTTCGACACAGTCCAGCTTGAAGCCAAACCACCGCCAGACGATGGGCCCCCTGCTGTTTTTCTAGGGAATTAATTATTCTTCCTTCAATTGTTACCAGATTCCACCTTTTTTCTCTCGTATTACCACTCGCAACACACCGCTAGCAACACAGCTAACGTTACACATGTCGCTAACTCTGCTCTGCGAGGGCATATACGTATGTGCAAATATAAGAAGTTGCACTTGTTTAAAGGGGAACATTATGACCAGACCTATGTAAGCGTCAATATATACCTTGATGTTGCAGAAAAAGGACCATATGTTTTTTTACCGATTTCCGAACTCTAAAAGGGTGAAATTGGCGATTGAAACGCCTTTCAATTGTTCGCTGTCGGAATAATGACCTTTAATCCGTGACGTCACAACAGGAAGCAATCCGCCATTTTCTCAAACATATTACACACACCAAGTCAAATCAGCTCTGTTATTTTCCATTTTTTCGACTGTTTTCCGTACCTTGGAGACATTATGCCTCGTCGGTGTGTTGTCGGTGGGTGTAACAACACGAACAGAGACGGATTTCAAGTTGACTTACGTGGAGTGTGCCAATCAGACATATCAATGGTCACGGCATGCTAATCGATGCTAACATGCTATTTAGGCTAGCTGAATGTATATATTGCATCATTATGCCTCATTTGTAGCTATATTTGCATCCAGCCTTTCCCTCCGCCCACATTTAATGCCAAACAAACACATACCAATCGACGGATTCAAGTCGCACCAGTGGTGATGCGAAAGTCCCTCGCACACTTTACCGACGATAGCGATGCTACGACAGAGATGGCACAGAGATGTGTGGATATCCTGCGACACTCAAAGCAGATGCATTTCCAACGATAAAGTCAACGAAATCACAAAGGTGAGTTTTGTTGATGTTATTGACTTATGTGCTAATCAGACATATTTGCTCACGGCATGACAGCCAGCTAATCGACGCTAACATGCTCTTTAGGCTAGCCGTATGTACATATTGCATCATTATGCCTCGTTTGTAGCTATATTTGCATCCAGCCTTTCCCTCCACCCACATTTACTGCCAAAGAAATACATACCAATCGTTGGTTAGAAGATCGCCGAATTTGTCCTTGCTTCCTCCCGTTCTGCTGTCTGTCGTGATATGGCTCAATATTTTCAGTTTCTTCTTCAATTTTGTTTTCGCTATCTGCCTCCACACTCCAACCATCCGTTTCAATACATGCGTAATCTGTTAAATCGCTTAAACCGCTGAAATCAGAGTCTGAATCCGAGCTAATGTCGCTATATCTTTCTGTTCTATCCGCCATGTTTGTTTGTATTGGAATCACGCAGTGACGTCACAGGAAAATGGACGGGTGGATATAGCGATGGAGAAAATCAGGCACTTTGAAGACGTTTTTCGGGATATTGCGTGATGGGTAAAATTTTGAAAAAAAATTCGAAAAATAAAATAAGCCACTGGGAACTGATTTTTATTGGTTTTAACCTTTCTGAAATTGTGATAATGTTCCCCTTTAAGTCTCTGTGAATAGGAGAGACAACAAAGAGTGAGAAGAGCCTGTAGTGTAATGCCCGCAGCTAAAAGCAACAGCCTTAAAACGTATACTCGAATATCACGATATAGTCTTTTTCTAAATCGCACAGAGACAAACCTGCAATATATCGTCCAGCCCTCCTTACAGCATATTGATACATTTATACAAATATTATGCTTTGACTTAAATTACTGGTTAAAACAGTCCAAAGATGAACTGCACCAATAAATGCGAGGATTTTTGAATTTTATCAACAAGCACAATTAAAAATATATATTCATGACACAAATAGCACACAGCTATAGTGAAAGTGTAAGGATGTTTGCATTTGATTAACAAACACTTAAAAAAATTGTATTTATGATACAAAGAACACAAAACTATAGTGAATAGCCAGATGAATAAGCCTGGGGTAGATGATGAGCAGATCCAGCCAAAGTGAAACACCAAGCATCATGTAGCTGTATTGCTAAGTGCTAAAAATGAAATACAAACTCCGAACATAATAAACCAATTACTTAATGTACAATTTCTGTTTTCACTTTAATGACAACTGATAGGATGTTTATATCTTTCAGCAAAAGACTTGTGTTCTCCGTATAGATAATGAATTAAATATAATTTTCACTCCTCAGTTAAATAGAAAAGATGGGGCGAACGAGCATATATCTGCGTCTTCCTAGCAATGTTGTCAAGTTTAAATTGAATTTCAAACATCGACCAACTTCTTGGTTTACGGACACAACCTTCTACTATACACGTACGAGGCATGATTTATAATGTAGCACAAACTTATCAGAGGCAACGCGGCAGCAATAGCAGCTCAGTATGTCAATAGGTGCACTTGATAAAAGCGCCGTGTTACTAAAAGTAGTTCCTTGGTGTTAGCTTTTATAATAACCATGTTGCTAATACTTGATTAATATGCAAGTCAACGCATGTAAATGGAGTACTGTAGGAAGTTTTTTATGTTTCAGGCTCAGTCCGAATGTTCCCCCTTCCCCCTTTGTTTTTCGAGTTCATGTCAATCAAGTGGTGTCCAAATTCTTCATCAGTTAAGGGGGAAGGGCCAAGTGTGAGGGCCACAGGGCCGTCTTAAAAGAAATGAGCTCGGGGACCTCCCTAAGCTATCGAGAGAGAGAGAGAGAAGAGAAATGTTCAACATTACATTGTGCCTGCTAAATTACGATGGCAGAAACCAAACAAAGCCGATAAATATAAATTGTTTTATTTTTTTAACGCCTGTTAAAACAACCAAGTACCAGTATATTTTGCTTAAACAACTGTAACTATATTATTTGTTTTATCATGTAAAAAGAATAAACCGCACAGCCACTTAAGTCACCTTTTCAATTGTTTGTTTATTGTATGTTTTCACATAGGGATTGTGAAAGATAAAATGTACAAAAAAAAAAAAGTGTAGTTCTCCTTTAAAATAAATGGGAGAATCTCTCTCTCAATGTTCTGAACACCTGTTTCAATGCCTCAACTTTACAGAGTTTCAGACTGAATCAACAGTTGGTTGCCTCAATTCTTTCAACACGTCAATTCTAAACAACGGAGAGAATTACTTTATCTCCTCACATACAATAATAAAGAGTGATCAAAATAAATACAAAGCTGCTAAGTACAATTTCATCAATGGTTGCGCATGTCTGACCATCTCTCCACAGTGTAAGCATGTAAAAACAACATGTTTCTGGTGGATCCACAGTCATGGGTGGAAGGCGAAGCGAGGGTAAGATCTGAGGTCTGTCTTACCTGCTGGTCCTGGTCTGGGGGTCTATCCATACATTGAGAGGAAGAAGAGTCACTTAAGCTTTGAGATCTACTACCGCTGCCCCTGCTCCTTCGCTAAAAAGGTAAAGAGGAACTCCACGTTACTGGTTGAAGTTCAAAGAAAAAGAGGCTTCATCTTAAAAATGTTTTACTAACTAAATAAAAAAGAACAAAACCAAAAAAAAAAACAACTGAAGTGAGGTAAAAAATAAAATAAAATCACAATAAATTTGCATGATTATGTGCTCCTATGTAGTAAGAGATAGTGTTTTATAGTTCATAAATACACATCACCTGCAGGCATTCACTTAGATTTTGTAGTGATTTGTTTGTATATATATATATATACGCTAATATATCATTTAAATGTGCATTAAAGTCACATTCAAAACCTTCCTCCACGCAATATGCTATGCACCACGTTACATGCTCAGTGTATTTTTGAGGGTATGATTTTATGAGGTATCCTGGGATGCTTTGGGAGAGCCTTGGCAATCGATCTCAGTCCAAGCGTGTTTGGTATTGCTCGCAGCATCTCTAGCCATGGTGATTAGGAACCAGTAAGATTACCTCCAGGCATAGATTAAGGCTTGCATTCAATGCAGGTATGTGATTTTGTCTCTCTCTTTATTTCATACAAAAAAAAATCCTAAAAAGAAAACCTTGAATTTGACAACCTCATTACGCTTTATCTTGGTCACATGATGGCATCTATCTTTACAAAGGTATAACTCACTGGTGTTAGACTGAACCTTTTTTTTTTAATCAATCTTTAGTATCATGTAAATATATATATATATATATAAATAAAAACACAAAAAATAAAGATCCGACCAAAACCTAAACACCCAAAATAGTAATTGCCATAATCTTGCTAACAAAAACACTATTGTCCTTTTTTCATAATTTATAAAACCATTCCGCTAACATTGTGCACCCCATCACTGATTCACTCTCATACAGCAATCTGTATAATTCAACCATTTCCATCGGCGCAAGTCTCCAAAACCATTTGCACACAATCAATACGCCAGCATGAGTCTTTCCATTCGTGTTCGTTACCACTAGCAAAAATATAATTGATGTGTGCTCACGTAAAAAAAAAAAAGCTTGTGGCATATTTTCATGTTAGCACTGGTCTCGAAAGACTTCCATCCATCCATCCATCTTCTTTCGCTTATCCGAGGTCGGGTCGCAGGGGCAGGAGCCTAAGCAGGGAAGACCAGACTTTCCTCTCCCCAGCCACTTCGTCCAGCTCTATACCGGGGACCCCGAGGCGTTCCCAAGCCAGCCGGGAGACATAGTCTTCACAAGGTGTCCTGGGTCTTCCGCGTGGCCTCCTACCCGTCGGACGTGCCCTAAACACCTCCCTAGGGAGGCCTTCGGGTGGCATCCTGACCAGATGCCCGAACCACCTCATCTGGCTCCTCTCGATGTGGAGGAGCAGCGGCTTTAATTTGAGCTCCTCCCGGATGACAGAGCTTCTCTCCCTATGTCTAAGGGAGAGCCCCGCCACCCGGGCGGGGTAAACCCATTTCGGCCGCTTGTACCCGTGATCTTGTCCTTTCGGTCATGACCCAAAGCTCATGACCATAGGTGAGGATGGGAACGTTGATCGACCGGTAAATTGAGAGTTTTGCCTTCCGGCTCAGCTCCTTCTTCACCACAACGGATCGATACAACGGCCGCATTAGTGAAGACGCCGCACCAATCCGTCTGTCGATCTCACGATCCACTCTTCCCTCACTCGTGAACAAGACTCCTAGGTACTTGAACTCCACTTGTGGCAGGGTCTCCTCCCCAACCCGGAGGTGGCACTCCACCCTTTTACGGGCGGGAACCATGGACTCGGACTTGGAGGTGCTGATACTCATTCCGGTCGCTTCACACTCGGCTGCGAACCGATCCAGTGAGAGCTGAAGATCCCGGCCAGATGAAGCCATCAGGACCACATCATCTGCAAAAAGCAGAGACCTGATCCCACGGCCACCAAACCGGAACCCCTCAATGCCTTGAGTGCGCCTAGAAATTCTGTCCATAAAAGTTATGAACAGAATCGGTGACAAAGGGCAACCTTGGCGGGGTCAGACCCTCACTGGAAATGTGTCTAACTTACTGCCAGCAAGGCGTACCAAGCTCTGACACTGATCGTACAGGGAGCGAACCGCCCCAATCAGACAGTCCGATACCCCATACTCTCTGAGCACTCCCCACAGGGCTTCCCGAGAGACACGGTCGAATGCCTTTTCCAAGTCCACAAAGCACATATAGACTGGTTGGGCAAACTCCCATGCACCCTCAAGGACCCTGCCGAGAGTATAGAGCTGGTCCACAGTTCCACGACCAGGACGAAAACCACACTGTTCCTCCTGAATCCGAGGTTCGACTATCCGGCATAGCCTCCTCTCCAGTACACCTGAATAAACCTTACCGGGAAGGCTGAGGAGTGTGATCCCACGATAGTTGGAACACAACCTCCGGTCCACCTTCTTAAAGAGAGGGACCACCACCCCGTACTGCCAATCCAGAGGTACCGCCCCCAATGTCCACACGATGATGCAGAGTCCTGTCAACCAAGAAAGCCCCACTGCATCCAGAGTCTTAAGGAACTCCGGGTGGATCTCATTCACACCCTGGGGACTTGCCACCGAGGAGCTTTTTAACTATCTCAGCAACCTCAGCCCCAGAAATAGGAGAGTCCACCACAGATTCCCCTGGCACTGTTTCCTCATAGGAAGACGTGTTGTTGAGATTGAGGAGGTCTTCGAAGTATTCCTTCCACCGATCCACAACATCCGCAGTCGAGGTCAGCAGAACACCATCCGCACCATACACGGTGCGGATGGTGTGCACTGCTTCCCCTTCCTGAGGCGGCGGACGGTGGTCCAGAATCGCTTGGAAGCCGTCCGGAAGTCGTTTTTCATGGCTTCCCCGAACTCCTCCCATGTCCGAGTTTTTGCCTCCGTGACCCCTAAAGCTGCACACCATTTGGCCCGTCGGTACCCGTCCACTGCCTCCCGAGTCCTATGAGCCAAAAGAACCCGATAGGACTCCTTCTTCAGCTTGATGGCATCCCTCACTGCTGGTGTCCACCAACGGGTTCTGGGATTACTGCCACGACAGGCACCAACAACCTTGCGGCCACAGCTCCAATCAGATGCCTCGACAATAGAGGTGCGGAACATGGTCCACTCGGACTCAATGTCCCGCACCTCCCTCATGACATGTTCAAAGTTCTTCCGGAGGTGGGAATTGAAACTCTCTCTGACAGGAGACTCTGCCAGACGTTCCCAGCAGACCCTCACAATGCGCTTGGGCCTGCCAGGTCTGTCCGGCATCCTCCCCCACCATCGGTAGAAAGCTCCCCCCCTCTTTTCACCAGAGTGTCCAAAACATGAAGCCGCAAATCCGATGACACAACTACAAAGTCGATCATGGAACTGCAGCCTAGGGTGTCCTAGTGCCAAGTGCACATATGGACACCCTTATGTTTGAACATGGTGTTGTTATGGACAATCTGTGACGAGCACAAAAGTCCAATAATAAAACACCACTGGGGTTTAGATCCGGGCGGTCATTCTTCCCAGGTTTCACTGTCGTTGCCAAAATGAGCGTTGAAGTCCCCCAGTAGGACAGGGGAATCACCCGGGGGAGCACTTTCCAGTACGCCCTCGAGTGTATCCAAAAAGGGTGGGTACTCTGAACTGCTGTTTGGTGCGTAAGCACAAACAACAGTCAGCACCAGTCCCCCCCACCCGAAGGCAGAGGGAAGCCACCCTCTCGTCCACCGGGTTGAACTCCAACGTGCAGGCTTTGAGCCGGGGGGCAATAAGATTTGCAACCCCAGCCCATCGCCTCTCACTTCCGGCAACGCCAGAATGGAAGAGAGTCCAGTCCCTTTCGAGAGAACTGGTTCCAGAGCCCTTGATGTGCGTCGAGGTGAGTCCGACTATATCCAGCCGGAACTTCTCTACCTTGCGCACTAGCTCAGGCTCCTTCCCCCTCAGTGAGGTGACATTCCACGAGCTAGCTTATGTAGCCGAGGATCGGACCACCAAGTGCCCTGCCTTTGGCTGCCACCCAGCTCACAATGCACCCGACCTCTATGGCCCCTCCTATGAGTGGTGAGCCCATTGGAGGGATGCCCCACCTTGCCTCTTCGGGCTGTGTCCGGCAGGGCCTCATGGGGACAGGCCCGGCCACCAGGCGCTCGCCACTCATGGGGACAGGCCCGGCCACCAGGCGCTCGCCATCGTGCCCCAACTCCGGGCCTGGCTCCAGAGGGGGGCCCCGGTGTCCCGCGTCCGGGCGAGGGAAATCTGAGTCCATTTTGTTGTGTATCCATAGAAGTCTTCGAGCTGCTCTTTGTCTAATCCCTCACCTAGGACCAGTTTGTCTTGGGAGACCCTACCAGGGGGCATGAAAGCCCCAGGACAACATAGCTCCTAGGATCATTGGGACACGCAAACTCCTCTACCACGGTAAGGTGGCAGCTCAGAGAGGAGCTCGAAAGACTTATTTTCACAAAAATTGAGCTCATTTGTAACAGACTAGGAAATATGTCCATTTGACCATATAAAATTAGCGGCATTTTTAAAATAATTCAAGGAACTATTTTAACAATAGAGATACAAGATAGAGAGTAATGTCAATGTGAATGAAAGAAGGGGTGGATGGATTGATACAGGGAAAGCGAATGATCAACTAAATAGACATTTTGAAGCGCTCATTTAATTACTCTTTTCTTTCTTTTTGATCATTTTATTTGCCAGTGTCATAAATGGTGTGATGACACAGGATTAGTCAGTGGACATTGAATACAGATGCATCTGCAGACAGACAGCCTTTTTGAGCCCTAAATTTTCACAGGATGTTTAACTGCAACGGAACTTCAACACAGCAGCAGACTCTTTCGGATTTTATTCAAGTCAAAAAGTTGAGGTTGTGCAAAGCAAAAATGTTGCGTTTTCTTCAAGCCAAGTAAATGCTGTCACTTGAGGTGGGACCATGTCATTGTTTTGCAAGTCTCAAATCTTTGCCCTCAAGTCTCGGATCAAGTCCCGAGTCAAGACAGGCAAGTCCCGAGTCAAGTCCAGAGTCAAGACTGGAAAGTCTCAAGCCAGGTCCCAAGTCCTGAATTTTGAGTTTTGAGTCCTTTCAAGTCCTTTTAACCACAGACTAATATATTTACACAGATTGTGTATGCTTTTAAAATGCTGTATTTATTTATTAGAACAAGTGCATTTGAAATTGCAGGGAAAAAAATCGTGCTGACATTGCACTTCATAATAGCACTATTAACCAGTCATTTTAAACATTTAACCCATTCCTTTACAGAATAAACACATTTGAAAAAACAAGTGCAACTGTACTTATTTGCACAAAAGTGTTAACATTGTATTTCCATGGCATATTGCATTGTAACTAGTTCCACAACAGTTTCTATCCTTTTCTTACCTTATCTCATTGATTACATCTCATACTGTATGTGTTTATGTGTGCGTACACATGAAAAACATAACAATGAACAGTTGTTGTAGTTTTAGATGTCAGGGCCCTATGCAATATATACACATATTCTTAATATAGTATAGATTTTAACTGACCTTTATTTTACCGTTTGTCTTTTTGTTGGTGGCTAAAACACACGGTGCTGCTAACCGCCGTCTAACATTACGTTACTATGTGTGACACATTGACTAACGTAATGTTATGTGTGGGTACCTCATGCAACCCTGCTTAAAAAAATCACTTGACAAAAAGTATGAATAAGGTAACGAACTGCAGTGGACGTAAAACATTGCCGTGTTTGCAATGACGTTATAACATTGGCTGCTGTGACGCGAGCAATTTGGCCGCCAACTTGAAGTGGTGATGAGGACCTGGCGAGCAGCCTAATCATACAGTTGACAGGTATAAAACAAAGTTGCCTGGCTGGTGTTCAGCGTTTTTCTGCTCGAATGAGCGGACTGTTGAAAATAGCAATGGGGGATTACTTTTCACAAGTAAGATTTAACATTAACGTACTATTGGTTGCATTTTGTGAAAATAATATTACCACAGTGTTGAGAAGGAGCAAAGATAATAAATAATAAATGGGTAGTACTTGTATAGCGCTTTTCTACCTTCAAGGTACTCAAAGCGCTTTGACACTACTTCCACATTTACCCATTCACACACTGATGGAGGGAGCTGCCATGCAAGGCGCCAACCAGCGCCCATCAGGAGCAAGGGTGAAGTGTCTTGCTCAGGACACAACGGACGTGACGAGGTTGGTACTAGGTGGGATTTGAACCAGGGACCCTCGGGTTGCGCACGGCAACTCTCCCACTGCGCCACGCCGTCCCTCTTCAATATTTGTATGTGAAAATCACAAAGAAATCTTCTGGGGGAGGATGGCGCCCCTAGAGGGATTTGGTTTACAAACTTTCAGCCCCACCTACAACAAAATTCACCAGCCGCCACTGATTATGATGCATTCTCATTTTAGACAAAATATAAGACAATTTCTTAACAGTATAATTTTAACCAGGAATAACTTTTCAAGTAACAATATTCAAATAATCAGATTGTTGGGTTACACAGAATTTGGTTTTAGTCTGAATCCAGTGAAACAGATTGGTGGTTTTAGCTGATATAAAGACTTTCAGGTGTTTATATATGTTTAAGTATTTGGCAGACACTTTTATTCAAAGCGACATACATAAAAAATACATATAAAACAATCAATGTAAACATTATCATTTAGGGGAAGAATTTAATACAAAATATCAATACTAAGTGTCAAGACAGAATAAACTCTCTGCTGCTGCAGCAACAGAGATACCATCTATAGGTCCCTAAGATATATAGATAATTAATGTATTCATACATTGTTTATGTAGGATATACGCATGTATATATAACCTAATCATATTGTTTCTTCAACTAAAAAATAGCTGACCGTTTTTTCCCCCCTTCTCTGGGATTATATTCCCAGTTTTGATCTCGGACGTCTGGTCACTTATAGCATATAAGAATATTATATTACTGTTAAGCAAACTATGAATAATAAAACACGACAAAACATGTGTCCTTTATCATAGTTACACGTGTGACAAAAAAGCGCATCAAAATCATTAGTATTCAGTGAGGTAAAATGAATTAAATGCATTGACAGTTCATTGCTCCTGCCAAATGAATTGGACTGAGTGGAGCGGATAACCATTCCAAGATGGCGGCCCCGCAGTAGCGCTCGATGCTGTGTCTACTTATAAGATGTCTATGGTTATAGCGTTAGCAGTGAGTTTACAGCCTCACTGATTTAATTACACAGCAAATAAAAGTCACGTTACTTAGCCAATAAACGTTAGCTTGAATTCAAAACTTACCCTTCTTTGTGCATCTTCAAATGTCGAATGAAGTTGGAAGTTCTTGCGTCTCCATCTGTAATATTCGAACTGCATGTTTTGCATACTACAATCCTTTTTTTGTTGACCAAGTCGTAGTTTTTATACCCGGACAAAACCAACTCCGGCATAATTTTTTCTCACTGGCGCGTTGTTTGACAACTATTCTTCGTTGGTTGTCCTGCAATTTGATTGGATGAAGGCTGTGGGACGAAACAACGTACAGTGGGGCAAAAAAGTATTTAGTCAGCCACAGATTGTGCAAGTTCTCCCACTTAAAATGATGACATAGGTCTGTAATTTCCATCGTAGGTACACTTCAACTGTGAGTGACAGAATGTGAAAAAAAAAATCCAGGAATTCACATTGTAGGAATTTCAAAGAATTTATTTGAAAATAATGGTGGAAAATAAGTATTTGGTCAACCATTCAAAGCTCTCACTGATGGAAGGAGGTTTTGGCTCAAAATCTCACGATACATGGCCCCATTCATTCTTTCCTTAACACGGATCAATCGGCCTGTCCCATTAGCAGAAAAACAGCCCCAAAGCATGCTGTTTCTACCCTCATGCTTCACAGTAGGTATGGTGTTCTTGGGATGCAACTCATTATTCTTCTTCCTCTAAACACGACGAGTTGGGTTTAAACCAAAAAGTTATATTTTGGTTTCATCTGACCAAATGACATTCTCCTAATCCTCTGCTGTATCATCCATGTATCCATTTTGGTATAAACTCAAATTGTCGTGTTTGGAGGAAGAAGAATACTGAGTTGCATCCCAAGAAAACCACACCTACTGTGAAGCATGGGGGTGGAAACCTCATGCTTTGGGGCTGTTTTTCTGCTAAGGGCACAGGACGATTGATCCGTGTTAAGGAAAGAATGAATGGGGCCATGTATCTTGAGCTTTTGAGCCAAAACCTTCTTCCATCAGTGAGAGCTTTGAATGGTTGGCCAAATACTTATTTTCCACCATAATTTACAAATAAATTCTTTAAAATTCCTACCATGTGAATTCCTGGATTTTTTCACATTCTGTCTCTCAGTTGAAGTGTACCTATGATGAAAATTACAGACCTCTGTCATCATTTTAAGTGGGAGAACTTCCACAATTGGTGGCTGACTAAATACTTTTTTGCCCCACTGTAGATCTAATTTGATTGGCTATTGTACTGAGAGCACACACGCTAATAGGCACCACACAAGCTAACAGGCACCACACACGCTGACAGGCACCACACACGCTGACAGGCACCACACACGCTGACAGGCACACAGGTACAAAATGAAAGATACGAAGCGCTCCTAAATAACTTTTTAATCATTGGGTTTTGGGGAAAGTAGCAAGTCTTGTCAAGTAAAAAGGCTCAAGTCCAAGTGAAGTCACAAGTTATTGATATTAAAGTCTAAGTCGAGTTCCAAGTCTCTTTACATTTTGTCAAGTCGAGTCTAAAGTCATCAAATTCATGACTCGAGTCCAAGTCATGTGACTCGAGTCCACACCTCTGGCAGTCACAGATGCGCACGCCTGTGGGTATTGATGGACAGCAAAGGTCGAGACGTTCCGCAGTGTTTACTTAAGCACGTGATTAAGCGCGAATTCGCAAGATCTCGTAAAAGTCTGTGTTATTTCGCTGCACAGCAAAGCTCGAACAGAACGGAAGTGGGGACTGCCAGGCGGCAGATAGTGATGCTGTTTCATTTCGCTGCCTTTCCGCATCATGTTGAAATTAGGGGTGACGTGTTGAAAAGAAATGTAAAACCTGGTTGTGGTTGCGAAAACATGCACTGGATGACAGCAGAGGCTCTTTTGGGATGATCGACGTCAGAAAGAATGAATGTGAACAAAATTAAAAAATGTGAAGATTGAAAGTTGGGCTGAGCGATACGGTTGAAAACTGTATCACGATATAAGTGTTTTTTATAGATAATTATTTATATTTGTATGACCTATCGAAACTAAACATTTGTATTTAAAATGTAACCTTCCTCTAGGCTTTGGCGATATGGCCTAAAAATAAAATCCCTGATTTTTTTACAAAAAATTGCATTTTGGATTAATTTTTTTCAGATTTTTCCCTACTTTTTAAAGAAACCATTCATCTATCCATTTTCTACCGCTTGTCCCTTTTGGGGTCGCTGGAGCCAATCTCAACTGCATTTGGGCGAAAGACGGGGTACACCATTGAATACAAATGACAAAGATCATTCAAAACAAGCTTTTCTTTTATTTAATGAAACTAATAGTTTAAAATGAAACTGCATACAATGCATTTTACTCTTGGTAAAAATGTAATTTGCATAATATTTTCCTTTTAAGACCAGATATAAATTGTACTTTTTATGGAATAATTTTCAAGTTTTCAAATGAAGAGCTTCCCTTGGGAAGCAATACTTCTACTTGAATACAATACTTTTGTTAGCAAAAATATAGGATTGCACATTTTGCATGCAAATAATCTCCAACATTGAGATCAATAAAGTACAAACTTCGAACTCTGTCTTGAATAATACACTTCTGTAAATAAAAATGTAATATTATATACTGTATCCAAACAAATAATGAAGTAAAACACTGGGGAATGTAGTTAGGTTCAGTGAGCGAAAACAGTAAACACAGCCTTTTTTATTTACACATCGTGGCGGCATGCAGAGCAACTGCTTTAGTGATCGCTCTACGCATTGTGCTTTTTTCACATCATACATACATTGTGTAAATGATTCCTCCAGAGTGAATTATTTTTTAGCCCATAGTTCGTTTTTTTGTTGTTATGTCTTGTTTGTTGTGCTGATGCCTTTTTGAAACAAACTTTGCACAATGCAGTCACTTGTTCCACGCCTGTTGCCGCAAAACCTAAGTACTGACAACACTTTTTTTTTCTTTGAACCAAACGTCTGGCTCTAGTTAGCATTAGCCATGTATGACTCGAAGGATGGAAGTGGACGGCGCAAGCTATGGAAGCGCCGAAGGGGCAAAAGGTATGCTGGAGCAAGAGGAGAAAAAAAAATCGATTCTTAAAATATTTGAATTGTCTGCATCAAAAAAACTCTCATATATCGATAACATTTATATATCGCCCAGGCCTACCTTCCTTTGTTTATAACTCCCTTGAGCTATCAAGGCAAAAAGGAAAGAAAATGGCAACACATTGGAAAACACTCAATGTGAAGAAAATTCTAAAATCACATCGAACACTTAACAATAACCTCTTAAAGTGAAAGTGCAAACATGAGGAATATGTAAGGAATGCTTAATAAAGTGTAGAAAAATAGTGCAAAGTGTGAAAATGTAAACAGTGAAACCTGAGAAGAACTTTTTCCTGCAAGTTCAGTGCCAGTGCTGTGCTCTATTGTGGTATGGTCTTACTGGTCTTGGTGAGGACGAGCGCCTTGCATAAATTACAGACCACAATGGTCTGACTACGGTCAGTTTTTAAAACATCCCCAAAATATTGCCCTACTGTATCGGTGACTTTTCCTGTTTTATCGATTCATTTTCAGTTTCTCTACTTACTCCAAGCAAATAATCAACTGTTAGACAACAATATGGCGCAACCAAAATGGATAGTTGATACTGTTACCTGATTGGATGTTATCGCCCAGCCCTAATTAAGTGGCAATTGACAATGGAAGGCGTAGGTGCAACAAATGTGTATTCTGGGATTAATGCCAGAAAAAACAGATCACTAACTGCAAATATCCAATGTGTGCAAAGCCCATATAGCAGTGTACAAAAATTCATATCAACAGTCATATCCTGATGCTGGTGTAATCTGAGCATAGTGTGTATAATTCAAGCTAATGTCACAAAAACAAAACTGGTGCAAAAACATTTGTTTAATAAAAGCTACTAAAACAAACCAAATCAGACCAATTTACAGCACTGCTGTGACAGTGTCCCATAAGCTGGCAAATTTGATTATGAGTTTTAAATGCAAATTTCTATTATCAACTTAATGCACCATAAAAATGTGTCAGCAGTGATTATGACCAACCTTGCAAATATCCTCACCTTTACGGTAAACATAAAAATCCATGTCTTCCTACAATATGTGGACTTTCGTTAAAGCTGTGTCTGTGGACTATGTGGCAAACAGAAGGGGCCACTTACCAATTTGCTGTGGTGATATTTGCAGTAACCACAGTACTTGACGTTGTCTGCGTCCGAACCTTGCTCCTCACACAGCAACCCTGCAAACTGGGCACTGTGGCACAGATGGGAGGACAGAATAATGTACTTTTAACCTCAAATAACAACTTTTAGAAAGGAAGGGTGGGGCGGGGGCCATAACCAATCTGTAAAACGATGAAGAAATCTCCTTTGACCAGTGACGTAAATGTAATGTCAGCAAGTCTCACCATGTGACATGGAAGGCCTGCCTGCAGCCGTGTTTGTTACAGGTCATACAAGCACCACATGCCGCTTTACTCTCTCTGCCCTGGTCCTCACAAATGTAGCAGGTCTATAAATCACACATAATGGGGTAACAGACAATTGTTTTATACAGCTAACGTTTAGATGTGTGGTTTGTTACCTTGTTATAGCGATCGTTGGGTACAGACTGGAGCACTATGGGCTCCATCGTTGAGACATTTGCAAACTCTACCTCGGGTATGTAAAGGGCACACACCACATGAGCCCAGCCTGTAAGAGTAACAACAGAAAAAAACATCGATAAATATACATAACATAAACAAATCTTAATGAGCAGGCTTGGTGATAAAGTTCTCCAAATAATTGTTTATTTTGACTGCTAAAAACAAATTTTGTTAAGATTGCTCCATGTTTATACATGTTTATGCAGAAACTCTTATTTTTAAATTAGGGCTGAATCAACTCCTTAACTGATGTAATTAATAACAAAAAAATATTGCATTAACCATGAACACACTTAGATAAATCACTAGAGGTGTAACGGTAGTTTGTTGTGGTCTTTCTTGAACTAAATGGAAAAAAAGATAAAAATAACTAAAAAGTTGTTAAAAAATAAACAAGTGATTCAATTATAAATAATAATTTCTACACATAGAAGTAATCAACTTAAAGTGCCCTCTTTGGGGATTGTAATAGAGATCCATCTGAATTCATGAACTTAATTCTAAACATTACTTCACAAAAAAAGAAATGTTTAACAACAATATTTATGGAACATGTCCACAAAAAATCTAGCTGTCAACACTGAATATTGGATTATTGTATTTATTTTCACAGTTTATGAGCTTACATTCATATTTTGTTGAAGTATTATTCAATAAACATATTTATAAAGGATTTTCGAATTGTTGCTATTATTAGAATATTTTTTAAAAATCTCACGTACCCCTTGGTATATCTTCAAGTACCCCCATTTGAGAAACACTGTTTTAAAGACCACCGGCACATTCTAAAAATACTATTAAAATAAACAAAAACATAAACAAAAGTGAAATAAAAAAGCTTAAGGGCTGAATGTAATTTAGAAAAAGTTGCAACGTTGACTAATAACACAAAGCAGTTTTTTTTCTTTCAAACTGTCATTGCTCAAAACATAACATTGAATCAAAATCAATGGTATTATGAATTATTGACCTATCCAAGGTTCCCATTACTTCACATCAAATATTCCACTAAGAAAAATATTTTTGGTGGAAGATTTTGCAAATTTGGTAACTAACCAAAACATTTATATTTTGTTTTCTTACTGTACCGAGAATGAACCGAACCGTGAACTCTGAACCGAGGTACGTAACGAACCGAAATTTTTGTGTACCGTTACACCCCTATAAATCATACAATTTTTTTTGGACTGTACAAGCTCTTTTACCTTAACCACTATATGGTCAGGGATCAGATCAATGCATACATCAGTAAATAATTGAGTGAGAAGACTGACTTAGTGCTCACTGGCAAATATCACTGCAAAATGCAGCCTGTGAGAACATCAGATAAAACTTTTACAAAGTTTTGTGCAAATAAATTATATGCATTCAAGTAAAAATTTTAAAAACGCTCTTGGATCACATTCTGGCAATAAAATTACATTTGTGTACAAATATTCAAGTCTTATCTTAAGCAAATGTTATATGCAAGCGAATAATCACCATTGATTAATCCAAATTCCAAAATGTGATTAATTGTATTTTTTAAAAATCAATCATTTGACAGCCGTATTTTAAATATTTCGTTTTAAAGGTGTCACTTCACCACATGTTGCCCTAATGTTAAGATTAGGGATGTCAAACCAAAGTGTTAATTACGATTAATTAATAAGTCATATATATATAGGGCCTGATTTACAAAAGGTTTGCGTTTACTAAAACACGTGCAATCTTGATAGCGCACATAAAGCTATCTACTAAGCTGGGGCGCAGAGGAATGTGTCTCTAAAGTGAGCAAAATAAAAAGTACAATCGATTTAGCATGTCTGCCTTCGTGTATATGAAAATATATCAGAACAGCTACAATGCTGGGATGAGAAAACGCAAATAAAATCAACAAGCACAATGTGATTGATCAAGATCAAAACTGTTAACGCTATTAATTCACTTGCAAACGGGCAGAGTTACATACCTACTAACTGTAAGAAAGGAGGGGATCGCACCGCAAAGACACAGACGGAGAATCCTTTGTCCTACGTGTGTGTGTAAATCGTCTATTCAACAATATCATTTTATAGCTGTTAGCTGACTTAAGGGCTGATTAAAACTAATTAAATTATGTTTTGTTGTTTAAAATGGAGGTTTTTTTTTTCAATTCAGGAAATGTACTATTATAACATATCTCCTATTTGAAAAAAAAGTCTTGCAAGAGGTATTTTCTCCTGTTTCTTACAAATCTACAATTTAAAAAGGTGGTAAAAATTATAGATGTGTGCAGAGTGTTCAACAACATCGCACACAGGTTGGAGAGAATGCCAACATAAATGTGGACAGAAATGAGTGTTTACATGGGCACATCATTTGGGTAAAATACACAAAATTCATATTTAAAATGGGCCGTTTTCCACTCGTTATCAATTGTTGCAATCTTAGTAGATTACACACAACCAACCCACTAATAGTAAACACAATTTTATAGTTTGAATATGCTACATAGCAGTTATTTGAATCTTAGAAGATCAGGCCTTTAGTGTGCTATATTCTTTGATTAAGTTAATGATTAATAAAGATTGAGTTTTTCGTATCTCCAATTAGGGCTGGGCGATATATCGATATACAATATAAATCGCGGGTTTGTCTCTGTGCGATATAGAAAATGACTATATCGTAATATTCGAGTAAACGTTCTCACGCAGTTGTTTTTAGCTGCGGGCATTACACTACAGGCTCTCCTCGCTCTTTCCTGTGTCTCCTTCTCACAGACAAGCAGGCGCACAGTCTTACATTCGTCACATACTGTCACGTCATACGTCACAAACGTACACGCCCTCGCCCAGCAGAGAGGTAGCGGCATGGCTAACGTTAGCTGTAATGCTAGCGGGTTGTTGCGAGAGAATGTAGGTGCAAATCTCGTAGCAAATGAAGGAAGAATTAATTCCAAAGAAAAACAGCACGGGGCCCATTGTCAGGCGGTGGTTCGGCTTCAAGCGGAAATATGTCGAAGAGACAACTTTAATTTGTCATGTGTGGGGCACAAGCGTTGCTACCAAAAGAAGCATTACTGCTAATATGTAGCATCATTTGAAAAGTCACCTGCTAATAACTTTAATAAATACAGTTTTGGTAAATTGACTTAGTTGTGATTTCCTTCTCTGCATGAAAGTTTAAAAGTAGCATATGTTAGTGCAGTATGAACAAGAATGTTTTAATGTAGACACATAGAATCACCATACTGCTGTGATTATATGTATCAAGTGTTCATTCAAGGCTAAGGCAAAATACCGAGAAATATATCGTATATCGTGATATAGCCTAAAAATATCGTGGTATTAAAAAAAGGCAATATTGGCCCGCCCTAACTCCAATGTTATTTCTGTATGCAAGTGATCCTCTTGTGCTGGACTAGCAGAATAATTTTCGGGTCTGCTTTGGCCCAGGGTTTTCCCTTACGGCAACCAAATATGGCGTACCGCCATGGCTAAATCATGAATGCTACCCTTAAAATGTTTTTTTAATTTTTTTTATGTGAAACCAAAATAAAATAATGTAATGCATTTTACCCTCTAGAATAGGTAAAAGTCTGATGCTCACCATCTTTAACTTTTATTTTTTCAAAATCTTAGGATACCACCCGGCCCAATACCAACAAGTTTTACCTCCCGTGCAAACACTTGTCTCTGTGGCCGTGCTTTCCCGGATATATAACACTTCCTCAAACTCCGCCAATATGCAGTGACGCACGGATGGTGTGTTTGAGAACATTGGAAAAATAAACATCAAATCACAAAACCACACAAACATAAAACGTTGCCAACAGCAGAATTGCTATTTAGCCTATTATTTGCGCAGTATTTCCAAATTTGTCTCCAAAAAAAAGAAACACTTCTGAAACTGGATGTTTTGATGTAAACAAGATGCACGTGATTGTCTGGATTGTAGTCAGCATGTCTGAGATGAGGACGTAATTTTAATATACTGTATCCCATATATTACCACGGACAGCTATCTACAAAATGTGCAAATATTAAGATGACAGTGGCGACTTTTAAGGAGAGAAAGTCCGACTGCAGCAGCAGCAGCACAAAGCAAGTGTGACGCTCAAGCTCGCTGCAGCACGCTTTCTGTTGTGGACAGAAGTAGATTCTCTAAACATGAGTACAGTCTATAATAACACCAGACAAAGATGCTACATTTGTTGCAAGTCATTTTTAATAAATAAAAATCACAAAAAGTCTCTAAACACTAGAACAATTCTCAACACACTGCTTTGTACAATAAGCAGCAAAAAGCAGCAACAATTGAAAACAGAACATTATATAATATAAAAATATATTAATAGTCAGTAACACAGATTTGTTTTAAATTTACTGTATACATTTTTTTAGCCTTTTTAAAGAAATGATGCAATGTAGATTGTCATGGTGACCACGCTCCAAACCACGCCCCCATTGCCACAGGTATCTTGACAATCTATGGGAAACCCTGTGACTTTAAACTATTCTAACTTATCTGTGCATCAATAAGCGACATGTTACAGGTTCAAACATGTGTACATTATATTTCAAAATAAAATACACTTACATGGAAAAAAATGTAGATGCAATCGCCTGTGTGCCTCATCTGCTGCTTGACTAAATGAAAGTCTTCCTTGTAAGTAAACTACGGCTGGGCAACGATTAAAAATTTCAATCGAAATTAATCGCACTTTTTCTCAGATTAATCGCGATTAACTGCATTGTATACGCAATGCCCAATAATGAATTCAAAAGTAGAGTGTAGTGCACCTTTATTGGAATATTCTCCCACATGAACAAAAGCGCCAAAACCTTTGTTGTGCAAACACAATTTAAATCAGTCCTTGTTAAACAGTAGCAGTTAAATAGCATATTTTATGAAAATCAACTCAAAAAATGTAAATACAAACATTTAAGCTTATTTCCACTGCCAGGGTATTTAAGTTATCTTGTTTGTTATGTTATGGAACAGCAGGAACATTTTTTTTATCAAGGATCTTATGTTTAAAAAACCTATATTATAGGTAGTGGGCTGTTTTATGGAGTTTTTGATTAAATTATCCGTAGTAGCAATATTAATAATGTTGTGTTTATTCGGCGTAGTGCACTTAAAATAATTATGACCATATCTAGGAATTGATATGATGGGAATTTTCCGATTGTTTGCTTGGTGCTTTGATAAACTGAACGCATCATATACATGGTACTATATTGTGATGTTATGAGCCAGGGAAAAAAAGAACTACCCTACCCAGCATGCAACAGGAGTGACGAGCATGCGCGGTAGCCCGGTATAGGTTATGTCGCCATGACGGCATCTTGTATGTTGTGATATGCACACTCTGAAAATAAACGTTAAGAACTCAGCCAACACTCCACGTCTGCATTATTCATAAATAGACAGACAACACATATACTCCGCTGCTTCACAGGCCGCTGGATGTAGCCGGCAAAGTATTCCCATGCTAGCTAGCCGGTCTAGCAAGCACGTGTCATTCAGTCCAAAACGGCCCGATCTATCCACATTCAGAATTGTCTGGCGGTCGTAAGTGATCCCGGAGTGACCACACTGTAAGCCAGCCATGACATTTGCAGAATTGTCCGGTATTTTTGCCAAATGTTCCATCTTTACCAACAGCCCCCCCACGCCGAAGCCCGTCCGGGCGCCGCCATCTTTATAAGAAAAGGCGTTAACAAAATAAAAGCATGTAAACAACATACGCAAATGCGCGATAAAATAATTGTCGGCGTTAATAGATTGATGAGTTAACTCGTAATTAACGCATTAATTTGCCCACCCCTAAAGTAAACATATTCATCTTCTATGGTTAAATAAGGTTTTAAACACAATACTGTTGCATATTAATGTCTGTGTACAAGAGTACATGTTTCACAAAACAAAACATCTATTTGTTACCAATATACCGGTCGACATTTATTTAAATCACCAAAATGATTCCAGAGCACAGCCACCGCTGTTGCTCACTGCTCCCCTCACCTCCCAGGGGGTGGAACAAGGGGATGGGTCAAATGCAGTGGGTAATTTCATCACACCTCGTGTGTGTGTGTGTGTGTGTGTGTGTGTGTGTGTGTGTGTGCGTGTGTGTGTGTGACTATCAGTGGTACTTTAACTTTAACTATTTGTTAAATGTGTTTTCTATAATAACTATTGCTAACATATGCTAGCACTGTGATTAATAGGGATGTTTTAATTATTTAAAAATTATCTGAAGCAGAGGAAAAGCAACAAGTTCAACATTCAATTGCTCACAAAAGTTTTCTTGGCACCTTAAATGAACCTGATGTTTTATTCTAGGGAATAAAAGAGGCTGAATCTTTAAATTGACATTATAGTGACACTTTGTGTTCATATATCTTTCTTCCTAATAATGCAATGTATTTAAAATACAAATACCTCTCGTTGAGGGTTTTTCTCAACATTTTTTAAGCTTAGAGGTAGGACTGGGCGATATGGCCTTTTTTTAATATCTCTGTATTTTTAGGCCATATCGCGATATACATCTCGGTATTTTGCCTTAGCTTTGAATTAACACTTGATACATATAATCACAGCAGTATGATGATTCTATGTGTCTACATTAAAACATTCTTGATCATACTGCATTAATATATGCTCATTTTAAACTTTCATGCAGAGAAGGAAATCACAACTAAATCAATTGACCAAAACTGTATTTATTAAACAGTTATTAGCAAGTGACTTTTCAAATGATGCGACATATTAGCAGTAATACTACTTTTGGTAGCTACGCTTGTGCCCCACACCTAAAGTTAAAGTTAAAGTACCAATGATTATCGCACACACACTAGGTGTGGTGAAATTTGTCCTCTGCATTTGACCCATCCCCTGGGAGGTGAGGGGAGCGGTGGGCAGCAGCGGTGCCGCGCCCGGGAATCATTTATGGGGATTTAACCCCCAATTCCAACCCTTGATGCTGAGTGCCAAGCAGGGAGGCAATGGGTCCCATTTTTTTTAATAGTATTTGGTATGACTCGGCCAGGGTTTGAACTCCCAACCTACCGATCTCAGGGCGGACACTCTAACCACTAGCCCACTGAGTAGGTCACTTGACAAATTAAAGTTGTCTATTCGACATATTGAAGCCGAACTACCGCCAGACGATGGACCCCGTGCTGTTTTTTTGGGGAATAAATTCTTCTTTCATTTGTTACCAGATTCGCACCTTCTTTCTCTTGTATTACCACCCGCAACACTACGCTAGCATCACAGCTAACGTTAGCCACGCTGCTACCTCTCTGCTCCGTGAGGGCGTATACTTATGTGACGTATGACGTGACAGTAGGTGACGTGTGTAAGTTTGTGCGCTTTCTGTCTGTGAGAAGGAGAGACAAGAATGAGTGGGAAGAGCCTGTGGTGTAATGCCCGCAGCTAAAAACAATTGCGTGAGAATGTATACTCAAATATTACGATAGTCATTTTCTATATCGCACAGAGACAAACCCGCGATATATTGGGTATATCGATATATCGCCCAGCCCTACTTAGAGGTCCTAATACATGAACGTTTTTTTTAATCGTTTAAAAACCCCAATTTGGGATGGCCACTTTCTATTGGTAAGGAAGTCATTCCCAAACTGCATTTTGTAAGACTTTAAGAGATATTTGAAACATTAATGGCTTCTCAGTATGTGTGATGTGTTATTGCTGCTCTGTATAGTTGGAATGACACCTGTGTTTGTTTAGTAAATAACATCTGACTATAAAAGCAATTAACCGTTATGCCAACCTGCGCGTGCTGATTAAGGAGTGTTTATTTAGACTTATTATTTTCAAATAAATTTGCTGTCATTTTTTATTTATAAGGACATAAGAGGTAGATATATTTATTTAACTAGATGACACAATAATATAAAAGACCCCCCACCCCCTCACACACACACACACGCACCCGCCCGCACAGCACCACATACATATTGCTGTCCTGTAGCAAACACTGTCACATACAGGTGCTGGTCATATTATTAGAATATCATGAAAAAGTTGATTTATTTCATTAATTCCATTTTAAAAGTCAAACTTGTAGAATGTATACATTCATTCCAAACAGACTGATACATTTCAAGTGTTTTTTGCCAAAAAGGAGATGATTATAGCTGACAACCAATGAAAACCCTAAATTCAACATCTCAGAAAATTTGAATATGGTGAAAAGGTCAGATATTGAAGACACCTGGTGCCACACTCTAATTAGCTAACTAACTCAAAACACCTGGAAAAGCCTTTAAATGGTCTCTCGTTTTGATTCTGTATGACACACAATCATGGGGAAGACTGCTGACTTGACAACTGTCCAAAAGATGACCATTGATACTTTAAAGAAAGCGGGCAAGACACAAAAGGTCATTGCCAAAGAGGTTGGATGTTCCCAGAGCTCTGTGTCCAAGCACATTAATAGAGAGGCAAAGGGAAGACAAAGATGTGGTAGAAAAAAAGTGTACAAGCAAGAAGGACAACCGCGCCCTGGAGAGGATTGTCAATCAAAACCGATTCAAAAATGTGGGGGAAATCCACAAAGAGTGGACTGCAGCTGGAGTCAGTGCTTCAAGAACCACCACACACCGACGTATGCAAGATATGGGCTTCAGCTGTCGCATTCCTTGTGTAAAGCCACTCTTGAATAAGATACAACGTCACAAGCGTCTCGCCTGGGCTCAAAACAAAAAGAACTGGACTGCTGCTGACTGGTCCAAAGTTATGTTTTCAGATGAAAGTACATTTTGTATCTCCTTTGGAAATCAAGGTCCCAGAGTCTGGAGGAAGACAGGAAAGGCACAGAATCCACGTTGCCTGAAGTCCAGTGTCAAATTTCCACAATCGGTAATGGTCTGGGATGCCATGTCATCTGCTGGTGTTGGTCCATTGTGTTTCCTGAGGTCTAGGGTCAATGCAGCAGTCTACCAGGAAGTTTTAGAAAACTTTATGCTGCCTGCCGCGGACCAATTTTATGGAGGTGAAGATTTCATTTTCCAACATGACTTGGCACCTGCACACAGTGCCAAATCTACCAGTACCTGGTTTAAGGACCATGGTATCCATGTTCTTGATTGGCCTGCAAACTCACCTGACCTTAACCCCATAGAAAACCTATGGGGTATTGTGAAGCGGAAGATGCGAGATGCCAGACCCAACAATGCTGAAGAGCTGAAGGCCAATGTTAAAGCAACCTGGGCTCTCATAACACCTGAGGACTGCAACAGACTGGTCGACTCCATGCCACGCCGTATTGCTGCAGCAATTCAGGCAAAAGGAGCTGCAACTAAGTATTGATTGCCGTACATGCTGAAACTTTCCATGTTCATACTTTTCAGTTGGCACACATTTCTAAAAAATATTTTTTGGTACTAGACGTAACTAATATTCAAATTTTCTGAGATACTGAATTTGGGATTTTCAGTAATTGTCAGTACTAATCATCAAAATTTAAAGAAATAAACATTTCAAATATATCATTATATCACCTGTATTTCCAAAAGGCTGTTTTCAAACATTGGCAAGCTGAGCTTTGAGTTGTCTTATCCTACTGAATTCAGAGTTTATCACAGACAGTAGCCGCTGTTGGCCACTATGTTCCACAACATTTTGTCACAACCAAAAAAAAAACTTAACAGTACTCTCAGTTACCGTCACTCATTGAGTGACTGCACATAATGAACTCATGCTAGGACTAAATTCCCTTCCACGGTTGGTTAGAGTTCATTTGAAACACTCGAGAGAGGGATATTTTGCATAGGCCGCACAAATGAACCCTGACAGGTCACTCATATGTCACCACACTCACGAAAAAATTGTCTTCTGATTGCATCTGCACAAATGTATAACATGTGATGCACTCTCAGCAATTCTGGTCTTCAGCAATCTTCTATAAACGCTTTCATCAGTGAAGAACAACTACAGACTATAGTTATTAGAGGTGGGAATCTATGAGAACCTCAGAATTCGATTAAGATTACGATTCAGGAGCTACGATTTGATTAAAAATAGATTATTAATGAATCTTTAATTTATATATATTTATGCAGATTTACATTTCCTTTAATTTGACTAAATAAGTGTTTATCACTTGCAACTTTAAAAAACAGTGCATTTCTAAAAAGAAACAGTTAAGTTAATTCCCACATTAATGGAAATGTGTGGAAAATTGGAAAATAAACCTGAAATAAAGGAGCTGGTCGGATCTCTCGGTGAGGTGGCTCGCTGCAGTCAGCCATATTTTAGAACTTTCTGCATTACTTTATTTATATTTAATAAATCGATGATCGATTATTTACATTTACTAATCGATTCTATAAACGTCCATTTTCGTATTACAATGCAACTAAAAATCAATTATTTCCCCACCTCTAATATTTATCCATCTAAATTTGGGAGTATACCCAAACAGACTTTGAATAACCTACAAATTCAGTCTCAGTATGGTTGCTGTTAATATCTTTACAAATAGCATAGCCGATGACTGAAGGAGGAAGGCTGCGATTGAATTTGAATGCTTAATACCATTGCAATTAAATTTGGCAGCTCTTTATTGTGCCACACAAAAGCTGCCTGTCAGAAAAGACAAACTCACAGCAAAATTGATGACAAATTGAGGAGGAGCAGGAAAGGTGAGCGGGGGGTCATATGGAGGTGGGAGTGTCCTGCCATGCAGGGGGTGTCTGTCTTTTCCCCCGCAAAGGAAACAAAAACAAGCTTAAACTTACAGTTGAACCCCTGACCTGCCTTTGACCCAGCGGGCAGGACAGGGGGAGCAGGGCAGAGAGCGGGACAAGGAAAAGGCAGCGGGTGTGAAATGGGGCATGTTGTTGTTTTGAAGTCCCTCCAAGAATCTGGAAGAGGCCTATAAAAGAGGACTATAAAAGTGGCACGGCTTTGCTCCTCCAGCTAACAATTCATCACAACAAAAAATGTGACGAGAGCAAGTCCAATGTGTTGGGATGGTGAACTTTTGTCAATGCATTTTGTGGTGTGGTTCAAATCCAAGCGACATTGAGAACCATGACCAGCTAAACCAAAGAATGCCAACTTCAAAACAGTATGGCCTTCATTGTTCAATGCAGATTTGTACATGAATATTCATTAATAACAGATTCGGCACAGACTTGAATGAAGTTGTCCTCTTGCAGCTTAATGTTTTATATTGTAAAGCTGCACAATTACAATGAACATGAATGTTAGTGTTACAACAAATATCACTGAGTATTGTCATGAACCTGATAGTCATGAACTGTTTTGTTATGCACTAGCACCATTTAGACGGCATTCTTGTTGAAAAATGGTGAACATGTTGCACGCAGTCCAACAAGCTGAGGAAGAGGAACTGATGGGACAAGATAATGAAAATGTCGCGGGGAAAGAGGGCGAGTGGAAAGGGACAAGAGAGAGATTGGGGTCATGGGAAGGGTAAAATTAAGGAGAAAGTAGTAAAACGGTGTGTGTTAGTGTTGTCATGATTCCTCCCTGCAGGCCTGGACACAATCCCACAGCTGTGCCTCTAACTGATTCAGCACACACACACGCGCACAGAATATTTACAGTCTCCACTAAATTGACCTCCCGGTGAACCCGGCAGGGAGACTTCTCACAGGCTACGCACTATACCCAACTGGCCCACCCCCTCATAAACATACAAACACACACACACACACACACACACACACACACACACACTCGTAAAAGATGGAGTGGAGAGGCAAGTACAGAGTAGGCAGCGCACACACACACACACACACACACACACACACACACAAACAAACACACACACACAGAGAAACACCAAACAGCAGCTTGCACAGCACACTCACACCCCTTTCACTTGCTGCCGATACGCAATTAACGACACAAGGGGGAGACGTGCGTTTGTGTGACGCGGCGTACCTCCATTATCCGTTCTCTTCAGGGCGCCATCTTTGTGGGGACACAGCTCACATCTCTGCGGGTAAATGAGAAAAAACACACACCTGGTCAGACATGACAAGCGCTGGACTGATTTTATCGTTTCAACATGAGGAATGAAAATGTGATGCTTCAGCACGGGTAACACAAAAGCATGTTGAGTTTAACATATGGTCCTGACCTGTAGGGACACAATGACTTTCACCAACTATGATTTATTTCTCTTTTCCCAACAATATTTTTCTGTTTCATGTCAAAGTTCACACCTCGTCGGCAAAAAAAAAAAAAAAGTGGGGATCAATGCTCTTACTCCACATTCCCATCAAAGAATAAAGAATAAATCATAAATCATTCTTAACTGCTTTCCATATATCTTAATGGTGTGTTGACTATTTTCGCTGCACACACACTCACGCACACAAACACACACACAAACCTGGTTGTGAGGCATCAAGTTATACAACAAACAATAAGGTCTTTAATTTTGTAATACGAGAAAGCAGTGTACGTGGCTCAAGTTTAAATACAATACAAATATGTGCAAGTGGAAAAAATACTGAGATACAATATAAACCTGGTCTATACCCATGTGCGTAGAATTGTCAAATTGCCCATTAAATAGTTCATTTTAAAGCTCCTATTAAAGGGGAACTGCAGATTTTTTGGGGAATTCATTCAAAATCCCTTTTTTTTTTAAATTTATTCTAACTTGTAAATGCACATAGCAATGTCAACTAACAATTGAGCTAATGGCAGTCATGACGACACTGCATCTATAAAACACACAAAAAAACATCTAAAAACCACCAACAATACTCCATTAAAATTTTGTGACCTGAATATCAACCAAGTATTAGGGATATTGTTATTATAAGCACTAACAGCAATGACCTACTTTTTGAGAAGCATTGATCACAGAGCGGTAACTAGTTTATGCTGCTTTATAGACGTCATGAGCTGGTGAAATGTTCTCTTGCCCCTGAGCTGGTGAAAGTTATTACTAGATTATAAATCATGCCTCTCACCTGGATAGGTGAAGGATGTGGCCATAAACCGAAAGAATGCCAAGAGTGTGCAAAAAAGTAATCACAGCAAAGGGTGGCTATTTTGAAAAAAATAGAATATAAGACATGTTTTTAGTTATTTCACCTTTATTGTTAAGTACATAACTCCACATGTGTTCATTCATAGTTTTGATATCTTCAGTGACAATCTACAATGTAAAAATAGTCATAAAAATAAAAAAAACACATTAAAGGAGGTGTGTCCTAATTTTTGGCCTGTACTGTATATCAATACATACTTTAACGACCAGCTTGTGTTAATGTTTTATCTTTGTGTGGTTTGGATTTGATAGTAGTTTTTCGCATGTTTGCAAACACACCATCTGTGCTTGAAAGTTGATTGGCGGAGAATGAGGAAGTGTTGTTTTGTGTCTGGTGACACGAGGTTTTACCGAGACGAAAGTGTTTGCACGGGAGGTATAACCGGTTGGAAATTTGCCATTTGTTATCATAAGATCAGTAGTGAAAGTTAAAAATTGCATCAGACATTGTGTGATATATTTTGGGGGATACATTATATTAATTTAATTTGTTTTCAAGTTAAAAAAAACAGAAACCCTCATTTTCAAGACGTGGCGGTAATGAAAATGACGTGGCTGCGGACCACATTCCATTATATTAAGGGGAAACCCTGCATGACTTGTACTCACTCAAAAAATCCTAATTAAAAGCAAACTACACTAGCTAATTTATAAATATTGTGTCTTTATTCAGGTCTCACATTACATCATCGATGACCAGGGCTAATGATTTTTTTGTTACTTTGGAGAAATGTTTTTCCCTCAAAATGTCTAATTGCACATTTTTTTAATGTTATGCATATCCATCCAACCATTTCGGGGTCGCAGGGGGTGCTGGAGCCTATCTCAGCTGTACATGGGCGGAAGGCCGTGTACACCCTGGACATATCCCATGTCATCACAGGGCCAACACAGATAGACAACATTCACACTCACTTTCACACACTAGGGCCAATTTAGTGTTGCCAATCAACCTCGACACAGAAAAATCCAGAGCCTGGGATTGACCTCAGGTATTCATGACAATATTTCATTTATTCGAGAAAAAAGTTAATTAGGGATCTGCCGATCGATCGACCATTGACCTGTATCGGCCAATTTTCATGAAAAAGTATGTGATTGCCACTGCAGATTATTGCATTTCAATGCCGATCACAAACACAGACTCCCTCTGGCAGACACTTTATTTATTTCTAGTACCCGGGTTGACAAGCTACCAGCTAATTGTGTATCTTCAAACACAGTAAGTAGCTGCTCCTCAAACTTAATATAAAATCACCTCCATTGTAGCAAATAAACTGCATTTCGTTGTATCTTAAGTATTATTTTCACTGGAAGACGAGGTTAAACATGTTAGACACAGAGCAAACCAGGAGCAGGCATACTTATAGCTAAAATAGACGCTAAGCTAGCTTTAAGCAACACCAAAAAAAAGAGCTTGGTAAAGTTTGGGAAGTGTAGATGGCACCACATTACAGGAGAAAGTAAACAGTTAACAAGTTCAGTTCATTTTTGAACATGCATACAATACAATACGATTACAATGTAATGCATCACATATTTCCAGTGGTATCGTTACAGCGTGTCTGAAAAGGAGTAGGAAAAAGCGAAACTTATTGAATCCTAACCCCTTTCATATCACAGCAGTCTTATCTCATTGCTTTGTTCTGTTTGTAACAGATCCGTGAATAAATAAATAATAAATAAATTTACCATAAGTCAGTATCTTATACTCCTCTCTGAGCTGCTACCTTACCGTGGTAGAGGAGTTTGCGTGTCCCAATGATCCTAGGAGCTATGTTGTCTGGGGGCTTTCATGCCCCCTGGTAGGGTCTCCCAAGACAAACAGGTCCTAGGTGAGTGATCAGACAAAGAGCAGCTCAAAGACTTCTATGGAATTACAACAAAATGAACCCAGATTTCCCTCGCCCGGACGTGGGTCACCGGGGCCCCGCTCTGGAGCCAGGCCCGGAGTTGGGGCACGATGGCGAGCGCCTGGTGGTCGGGCCTGTCCCCATGGGGCCCGGCCGGGCACAGCCCGAAGAGGCAACGTGGGTCATCCCTCCAATGGGCTCACCACTCATAGGAGGGGCCATAGAGGTCGGGTGCATTGTGAGCTGGGCGGCAGCCGAAGGCAGGGCACTTGGCGGTCCGATCCTCGGCTACAGAAGCTAGCTCTTGGGACGTGGAACGTCACCTCACTGGGGGGGAAGGAGCCTGAGCTAGTGCGCGAGGTAGAGAAGTTCCGGCTGGATATAGTCGGACTCACCTCGACGCACAGCAAGGGCTCTGGAACCAGTTCTCTCGAGAGGGACTGGACCCTCTTCCACTCTGGCGTTGCCGGCAGTGAGAGGCGACGGGCTGGGGTGGCAATTCTCGTTGCCCCCCGGCTCAAAGCCTGCACGTTTGAGTTCAACCCAGTGGACGAGAGGGTAGCTTCCCTTCGCCTTCGGGTGGGGGGACGGGTCCTGACTGTTGTTTGTGCTTACGCACCAAACAGCAGTTCAGAATACCCACCCTTTTTGGGTACACTCGAGGGAGTACTGGAAAGTGCTCCTCCGGGTGATTCCCTTGTCCTACTGGGAGACTTCAACGCTCATGTTGGCAACGACAGTGAAACCTGGAGAGGCGTGATTGGGAAGAATGGTCGCCCGGATCTAAACCCGAGTGGAGTTTTGTTATTGGACTTTTGTGCTCGTCACGGATTGTCCATAACAAACACCATGTTCAAACATAAGGGTGTCCATATGTGCACTTGGCACCAGGACACCCTAGGCCGCAGTTCCATGATCGACTTTGTAGTTGTGTCATCGGATTTGCGGCCTTATGTTTTGGACACTCGGGTGAAGAGAGGGGCGGAGCTTTCTACCGATCACCACCTGGTGGTGAGTTGGCTGCGATGGTGGGGGAGGATGCCGGACAGACCTGGCAGGCCCAAGCGCATTGTGAGGGTCTGCTGGGAACGTCTGGCAGAGTCTCCTGTCAGAGAGAGTTTCAATTCACACCTCCGGGAGAACTTTGAACATGTCACAAGGGAGGTGCGGGACATTGAGTCCGAGTGGACCATGTTCCGAACCTCTATTGTCGAGGCGGCTGATTGGAGCTGTGGCCGCAAGGTTGTTGGTGCCTGTCGTGGCGGTAATCCCAGAACCCGTTGGTGGACACCAGCAGTGAGGGATGCCGTCAAGCTGAAGAAGGAGTCCTATCGGGTTCTTTTGGCTCATAGGACTCCGGAGGCAGTGGACGGGTACCGACGGGCCAAGCGGTGTGCAGCTTTAGCGGTCGCGGAGGCAAAAACTCGGACATGGGAAGAGTTCGGGGAAGCCATGGAAAACGACTTCCGGTCGGCTTCGAAGCGATTCTGGACCACCATACGGCGCCTCAGGAAGGGGAAGCAGTGCACTAGCAACACCGTGTATGGTGCGGATGGTGTTCTGCTGACTTTGACTGCGGATGTTGTGGATCGGTGGAGGGAATACTTCGAAGACCTCCTCAATCCCACCAACACGTCTTTCTTTGAGGAAGCGGTGCCTGGGGAATCTGTAGTGGACTCTCCTATTTCTGGGGCTGAGGTCGCTGAGGTAGTTAAAAAGCTCCTCGGCGGCAAGGCCCCGGGGGTGGATGAGATCCACCCGGAGTTCCTTAAGGCTCTGGATGCTGTGGGGCTGTCTTGGTTGACAAGACTCTGCAGCATCGCGTGGACATCGGGGGCGTTACCTCTGGATTGGCAGACCGGGGTGGTGGTCCCTCTCTTTAAGAAGGGGGACCGGAGGGTGTGTTCCAACTATCGTGGGATCACACTCCTCAGCCTTCCCGGTAAGGTTTATTCAGGTGTACTTGAGAGGAGGCTTCGCCGGATAGTCGAACCTCGGATTCAGGAGGAACAGTGTGGTTTTCGTCCTGGTCGTGGAACTGTGGACCAGCTCTATACTCTCGGCAGGGTTCTTGAGGGTGCATGGGAGTTTGCCCAACCAGTCTACATGTGCTTTGTGGACTTGGAGAAGGCATTCGACCGTGTCCCTCGGGAAGTCCTGTGGGGAGTGCTCAGAGAGTATGGGGTATCGGACTGTCTTATTGTGGCAGTCCGCTCCCTGTATGATCAGTGTCAGAGCTTGGTCCGCATTGCTGGCAGCAAGTCGGACACGTTTCCAGTGAGGGTCTGACCCCGCCAAGGCTGTCCTTTGTCACCCATTCTGTTCATAACTTTTATGGACAGAATTTCTAGGCGCAGCCAAGGCGTTGAGGGGTTCCGGTTTGGTGGCCACGGGATTAGGTCTCTGCTTTTTGCAGATGATGTGGTCCTGATGGCTTCATCTGGCCGGGATCTTCAGCTCTCACTGGATCGGTTCGCAGCCGAGTGTGAAGCGACCGGAATGAGATCAGCACCTCCAAGTCCGAGTCCATGGTTCTCGCCCGGAAAAGGGTGGAGTGCCATCTCCGGGTTGGGGAGGAGACCAAGTACCTAGGAGTCTTGTTCACGAGTGGGGGAAGAGTGGATCGTGAGATCGACAGGCGGATCGGTGCGGCGTCTTCAGTAATGCGGACGTTGTATCGATCCGTTGTGGTGAAGAAGGAGCTGAGCCGGAAGGCAAAGCTCTCAATTTACCGGTCGATCTATGTTCCCATCCTCACCTATGGTCAGGAGCTTTGGGTCATGACCGAAAGGATAAGATCACGGGTACAAGCGGCCGAAATGAGTTTCCTCCGCCGGGTGGCGGGGCTCTCCCTTAGAGATAGGGTGAGAAGCTCTGCCATCCGGGAGGAGCTCAACGTAAAGCCGCTGCTCCTCCACATCGAGAGGAGCCAGATGAGGTGGTTCGGGCATCTGGTCAGGATGCCACCCCAACGCCTCCCTAGGGATGTGTTTAGGGCACGTCCAGCTGGTAGGAGGCCACGGGGAAGACCCAGGACACGTTGGGAAGACTATGTCTCCCGGCTGGCCTGGGAACGCCTCGGGATCCCCCGGGAAGAGCTAGACGAAGTGGCTGGAGATAGGGAAGTCTGGGCTTCCCTGCTTAGGCTGCTGCCCCCGCGACCCGACCTCGGATAAGCGGAAGATGATGGATGGATGGATGGATGGATGGACAGTATCTTATACATAAATAATCATTGTCTCTGCTTTTATTTTATTTTTTAGATACAATATATTTCTGATAATTGTTCATTTTTGTACTTTCTGAACACTTGTAGTTTAAACAGTCCCTTAAACTGAATTATATTAACCCTTTGCTTGATTTTTTAGCTTAATTAATTCCATAATTTATTCCACTTACTAATACTGTATGCTAAAGATCTAAGTGTTATACAGGCAATGAAATGTTTTAAATTAGATTTTCCTGAGGTTATATTTCTCCTCTTTTGTTGTGAAGAATTGTGCATTCTTGGGTAGCAGGTTATATAGTTTCCTTCGTACATTATTTTAGCTGTTTGGAAATGCACTAAGTCGTTGAATTTCGATATTTTTAAATTCAAATATTAAAGTGTTTGTATGTTTTCTATATCCAACACTATGTATCATTCTAATTGATCTTTTTTGTAACACCGTTAGTGAATGAAGCGCACGTTTGTACAAACCCCGTTTCCATATGAGTTGGGAAATTGGGTTGGATGTAAATATAAACGGAATACAATGATTGGCAAATCATTTTCAACCCATATTAAATGATAAATAGGTTGTACTTGTATAGCGCTTTTCTACCTTCAAAGTACTCAAAGCGCTTTGACACAACTTCCACATTTACCCATTCACACACATTCAAACACTGATGTACGGAGCTGCCATGCATGGCGCTAACCAGCAACCCATCAGGAGCAAGGGTGAAGTGTCTTGCTCAGGACACAACAAACGTGACGAGGTTGGTACTAGGTGGGGATTGAACCAGGGACCCTCGGGTTGCGCACGGCCACTCTCCCACTGCGCCACTACAAAGACAAGATATTTAATGTTCAAACTCATACATATGAGGTTCTCTCCAAGGTTCTCATAGTCATCATTGTCACTAGCGTCCCACTGGGTGAGAGTTTTCCTTGCCCTTATGTAGGTTCTTCCGAGGATGTCGTAGTCGTAGTGATTTGTACAGTCCTTTGAGACATTTGTGATTTAGGGCTATATAAATAAACATTGATTGATTGATTGATTGATTGATTGATTTTACACTTTGCAGTCCATCTTAGCTGAGCTCGGGCCCAGCAAAGCCGGCGGCGTTTCTGGGTGTCGTTGATAAATGGCTTTTGCTTTGCATAATAGTTTTAACTTGCACTAACAGATGTAGCGACAAACTGTAGTTCCCGACAGTGGTTTTCTGAAGTGTTCCTGAGCCCATGTGGTGATATCCTTTACACACAGATGTCGCTTTTTGATGCAGTACCGCCTGAGGGAACGAAGATCCGTTATATCATCTCTTAAGTGCAGTGATTTCTCAAGATTCTCTGAGCCTTTTGATGATTTTACGGACAGTAGATGGTGAAATTCCTAACTTCCTTGCAATAGCCCGTTGAGAAATGTTGTTCTTAAACTGTTTGACAATTTGGTCACGCATTTGTTCACAAAGTGGTGACTGTTTCCCAATCCTTGTTTGTGAATGACTGAGCATTTCACAGAAGCTGTATTTATACCCAATCATGGCACCCACTTGTTCCCAATAAGCCTGCACACCTGAGAGATGTTCCAAATAAGTGTTTGATGAGCATTCCTCAACTTTATCAGTATTTATTGCCACCTTTCCCAACTTCTTTCTCACGTATTGCTGGCATCAAATTCTAAAGTTAATGATTATTTGCAAAAAAAAAAGCGTTTATCAGTTTGAACATCAAATATGTTGTTTTTGTAGCATATTCAACTGAATATGGGTTGAAAATGATTTGCAAATCATTGTATTCCATTTATATTTACATCTAACACAATTTCCCAACTCATATGGAAATGGGGTTTGTAGTTGTTTCCCCATATTTTTTGTACAACAACTCAGATATGGTAACACTATTGAGCAGTAAAGAATATGGAGCAGTGTTTCCCACAGGTCAGGCATCTATTTGTGGTGGTGTGGTCTGGCAAGTAGTTTTACTTGTCCTGCCTAGGTTTTTTTCTGCCTGTGTAGTGCTCATGGCTTATATCTTACTAAAATCCTTCCCGTTGACTATTTACAACACTACACAGTATTTATTAATATTATTATTATTATTATTATCTATAATTACATTTAAATGGCATTGCATACATGTAAAATTAAATGTTATTTCACATTATTTGACCAGTAGCGGTTACACCCATCTGAACAGGTGAGCCACCTGTTTAAAGCCCGATCACAGTTGAAATCTTGAAACAGACATGTGATTTGACCACAATGAAAAAGACATAGGCCCCCAGTCAGGTCCAGGTGCCCTGGTAGGGGGACAAGGAGGGCAACACCCCCCAAAGCTCCTGGTTTTTCACCAATTTAACATGCTAAAATTAACAAAGACAGCACTATTTGAAGAAAATATTTTTGTATTTAAAGACATGAAAACATCATTAATGGAACATACATACCCCAATTATCCTAATGAATCACTGTATATCAGGGGTGGGCATTACGTCGATCGCGATCGACTGGTCGATCTCGGAGGGTGTGTCAGTCGATCTCAAGCCAGGCATTAAAAAATATACATAAAAATGAGCAATCATCAATCATATCAAGACTTCACTTTCGTCAGTTGTTTGACATTCTCGGCACCCGATGATCTTGTGAGATGACGCTGGCTGCTGCGAGCTCATATTTAAGAAAAAAATCACTAACAGGGCGGACGCAGAGAAACACATTTTATTTCTAGAGACTCCGTACCTACTGTCAAAACTCTAAAGACCGACTGCACAGTTCCTCTCTTCACCATAAAAGACCTGTTTCATCCTGCCTGTGCTAACAAAATAAGAGTCTCAGAAAGCTAGCGTGCACAAGCTAGCAAGCTACGGAGTTTGATACCAATGTATTTCTCCCCCGCCCTCAGCGACCACTTTCTCACTTGCTTGCCCACCCGCACACTCACTGACGTCACTCACCTGCTGCCAGACATTAAAGGGCACACACATATGCTACTCTCATAAAGTGTTTAAAAACGAGTATGCAAGTTGGACAAATGAGATGCCAAATCCAACCACTTTCATGTGGTATTGGACAGAAAGGAGGACTTTTTTTTTCCTCCATTTGAAAATGCGGACGTTATCAGCACCACTGTCTAATTCCAATCAATGCAAGTCATCAGAATCAAATACACCAACTTATATTCTTGTCTTCATGAAAGAAAGGAATCTATGTGTGTTAAACATGCTTGTATTATCATTAAACACCATTAACTTGTTAACAAAAATGTCTCTTTCATAAATAAATAAATATAAATTATAAATAGGAATGAGGTAGATCTCCTCGACTTGGTCAATTGAAAAGTAGCTCACCTGCAGAAAAAGTGTGAGCGCCCCTGCTGTATATGGTTCAGTCCCAACAGTATTTGTCACTAATATTTACATTTTGTGTTCCTTTCACATCCACAGGTGTCACATTGATCAGTGTTATTATCTACAGTTTTTTTACAGTATTACCATATTACTTCAGTTCACTTCCTTTAAAAAGACAGAAATGTAGAAGTCAATATTGCCTCAAATATTTTAATGTGGCAGGGAAGTTAACATCAACGCGCATAAAGACGGAAACGGAAGTGAAATTTTCAAAGTAAACGGTTTCAAAAGCAAGAGTCTTCACTAAAGACGAAACAATAAAAATTATGATAATAGACCGTAAAATTATTGTAAAACCGTGATTGATAACACAGAACAATTCCCATTATATATCAATAAAAGTTGTCTAAGTCTAAACTGAAGGACCGGAGAAGCTCGCCAGCACTAGCTAGCTTAAATGCTAACACTAAAACAATACATTAACCTCTTTCTTCGATGAATAACGACATACCCGAATATGAGCGAGTATAACCACATAACTGTGTCAGCAATTAAGACATTAAACTGCGCACATTAAAGCCACATGACGCAGTAGGCCTGTGAGCTCAAGACTGATCGATCGATCGATACTGTAGCAACGGCAACCGGAAGTTGATTAACATGACGTCACCAAAACCGGACAGGATGCTCCCAGCAAACGTGTCTTTCATTGTAAAAAATAAGAACAATAACTTTAACAAAAAAAAAAAATACAGATTTGCATATACAAACACTCAAATAAAAATTATTTTTATTTGAGTGAAAGCGTCCTTTCTCTCGAGAACCGACATCGTTTACATTTTACTTTTCCCCCCCCCAAGATTAAAAAAGACGGAATTCCGACTTGAGACGGAAAAATCACATGCCTGTTGAAATGAAGGGCCTTTAATGGCTAAAACATTAACCTGGGCAACATTTTAACAGCTGGTTGTCTAAGATTTTATTATTTTCATTGCAATCACATGCTGCAGTGGACAGTGCACAATTTAGCTTTCAGTATTAATGCAGTATCTGAAGCACCGTCTGCACGTGTGTTTATTGACAACAGGGTTATAACCTGGACACGTTAGCTCGTTGGTATGGTAACAGGTGACTGTTACTGCGTGCGTCTGCCCCGGTCCCGAAAATAAAAATCAAGAAAATCCGAGTCTGTGCTGCACACTGCACAGGTTCAGACCACTTTTGAACTTGTTTGCCAAGACGTCTTATCCTCGTATTTTGATCCGGTCGGTCCGTTATTCCTTTACTTCGTCGTCGTCGTCTTCTTCTGACCCACCAGGTGAATTAAGTGCAATTGGCGGAGTTACAATGCATAGTAAGCTACCGCCACCTACTGCACCGGAGTTGTAACTACAAGCTCCATTCACAGAAAGAGTCCCATTGCTTTTATGAGCGGTCGAGCGAGTCAAAAGCTGAAAAATGTATTTGTGGCGGCCGTAATTCTTTCGTGGCGGGCCGCCACAAATAAATGAATGTGTGGGAAACCCTGTGGAGTGACTTTTGATCCACAACATATTTTGCTTTAGTCATTATTGACGTGTTTCTTGCTACTTTATATTGTATATTTTATAACTTTATATTGCATATTTTATATGAGGTTTTCAGTTCATTTTATCATCTATTATTATACCCAAAATGTGTTCTCTTTTACCCTTTCAATGTCTTATCTCTCTATTTGTATTTGTGTTTAAATTTCTCTTCTACTGTTGCAGAATAGCATTCATTTAGTTATGCTGAGGCAGGTAGATTAATAAGAGTACATAGAATGTGAGACTCACCACACGGGCCGCTCGTTCCTGGGATTCACACTTTCTGCAGAACCACGGGCCAGTGGGCACCTGCACAATACCATAGCAGGCTGCAGAGAGAGGAGAACAAAGTAAATTCACCAAGTTGAACAACAATATTGGGACAAAAAAATTTATCCAATACCTAATCCTATACCAAAACTAAAATTTGGCAATGGCAAAGTTTAATAATAGGAAGACAAGAGTGGGCAAATTATCCCTGAGAAGCCATTGGAAAAGCACATTTTGTTTATAATTGTTTATTCCAATTTCTGGGAAATTAACTAATTAATCCAATTATCATATTATTCCACAATCCAACATGAGCGTTGTATCCTCATTTCACTCCTTGCTTCAAAGTTGTAGTGCAGACAGACAACTCCGTAAATAGCCAACCTCTACACATTTTAGATTATCTCTGATCTGAGCAGAGCCCATAATCCAAATCAGCTATAATCCAGATTTCTGAGAACCAACGCGCCTAAAGGTCCCAGAGTTTAAAGGAAGAACAGTGGTGACACCAAACACGCATTTTAAGTAGAGAAAAAGTCATTCTTTACTAGGGGTGTCCTGGTCCGATATTAATATTGGCTCAATATTGAAAAAAATAACAAATAAGAATCTCTGATACAAGCAGTCCTGCGGGTGTAAACGTGCAAAACTGTAGAGCTAGGTAATATCAAAGGCTACGTTCACAATGCAGGATCACGTGTCTAATTCTGATTATTTCGTCAAGTCCGATCTCTTTATGAGGTGGTTCACATTACAAAAAAATGTTTTTCTAATGTGAATGCAATCTGACCTGTATGCGGACGTGACATCATGACGTTGCACGCACTGCAGTGTTTAAATAAGGAAACATGGCTTCAGCGCTAGTCGGTCTCAGTATTGTTGCATTTGTGGCAATTTAAAGGATTTTGTGCAATCAAAGTCAACATTATGTGAACCAAATTACTGCACGTAAAAGATTTGGAAGGAGGAGGACAAGTATTTGGGCTCTGGCTGTTTTACGGTGTATTTTGTTTCAATGCCTCCTTGAAGAGAGCGTGTCTGTGGGCAAGCATTAGGAAACAAGAGTGCTAAAACTTTCCTATGAGTTCCTAAAACATTCTATTTTCACCAGTTTTCTGCTCCATTGTAAACTATTTATTTTGGCGAATAATTATGACGCTTATCGCTTTTTGATGACATTCTGGTCAGATAAATGCAACCTGAAAGGCGAGAGAGTTCACATTAAGGATGCATGGCATATGTATATGATTTATTTCCACATACAAAAGAGGCCTGGGCAGATATGAAAAATTCTAAATTGCACTTTTCGCACTGACAAGAAAAAATATGAGAAAGGTTGCATATGGGCGGAAAAATTGATATTGACCTGCATTGTGAATGAGGCCTAAATGTCCTCAATAAGCAATGTATTTTAGTGACATAATATGCAAAAGGAAATCTTAGTAGGCTGTAGGGTACTACGAGCTAACAGCTACACAACAGCTGAACACATGAGTAATTAGTGTCTTTAATTGACCAGTATTGCAGTCCAAAACATCATATTTATCGATATAACCAAGTATAAAATATTTATAGTTGCATATTATTTACAGATACAAAGTCTACAAAGCGGTTTTTACCGGTCGATCTATGTCCCCATCCTCACCTATGGTCATGAGCTTTGGGTCATGACCGAAAGGATAAGATCACGGGTACAAGCGGCCGAAATGAGTTTCCTCCGCCGGGTGGCGGGGCTCTCCCTTAGAAATAGGGTGAGAACCTCTGCCATCCGGGAGGAACTCAAAGTAAAGCCGCTGCTCCTTCACATCGAGAGGAGCCAGATGAGGTGGTTCGGGCATCTGGTCAGGATGCCACCCGAACGCCTCCCTAGGGAGGTGTTTAGGGCACGTCCAGCTGGTAGGAGGCCACGGGGAAGACCCAGGACACGTTGGGAAGACTATGTCTCCCGGCTGGCCTGGGAACGCCTCGGGATCCCCCGGGAAGAGCTAGACGAAGTGGCTGGAGATAGGGAAGTCTGGGCTTCCCTGCTTAGGCTGCTGCCCCCGCAACCCGACCTCGGATAAGCGGAAGATGATGGATGGATGGATGGAAGTCTACAAAGCGGAAGAAGAAAGTGTATTAGAAAATCTCGGTTAACCAACGTGTCTGTATCATTAAAATTACTGTGTCATGTGCTTAACTACCACTAGGCCTACTCAGTGGCCTAGTGGTTAGAGTGTCCGCCCTGAGATCGGTAGGTTGTGAGTTCCAACCCCGGCCGAGTCATACCAAAGACTTTAAAAATGAGACCATGAATTGATTAACGTGGACCCCGACTTAAACAAGTTGAAAAACTTAAAACAAGTTGAAAAACCTATTCGGGTGTTACCATTTAGTGGTCAATTGTAGGGAATATGTACTGAACTGTGCAATCTACTAATAAAAGTATCAAACCCATTGCCTCCCTGCTTGGCACTCAGCATCAAGGAATTGGGTGTTAAATCACCAAAAATTATTCCCAGGCGCGGCACCACTGCCCACTACTCCCCTCACCTCCCGGGGGGGGATCAAGGGGATAGGTCAAATGCAGAGGACACATTTCACCACACCTATTGTTAGTGTGACAATCATTGGTACTTTAACTTTAACTTAAAGAACTATTGTGACTAGGGCCGGGCGAAATATCGATATATGTCGATATATACGATATATCGCGGCTTTGTCTCTGTGCGATATAGAAAATTACTATATAGTAATATTCGAGTATACATTCTCACGCAGGACTTTTAGCTGCGGGCGTACATACACTTCAGACTCTCCTTGCTGTTTTCTGTCTCTCATTCTCAGACAAGCAGGCGCACATTCTTACATACGTCAAATACACGCCCTCGCAAAGCAGAGAGGTAGCGGCGTGGCTAACGTTAGCTGCTAGCGTAGCCGTACAAGAGAAAGATGGTGCGGATCTGGTAACAAATGAAGGAAGACTTAATTCTCAATAAAAACAGCAGGGTTTCCATCGTCTGTCGGTGGTTCGGCTTCAAGTGGGAATATGTCGAACAGACAACCGTAATTTGTCAAGCGTGTGTGTGTGTGTGTGGGGGGGGGGGGGGGGGGGGGGGGGTTGCTATAAATAGTAGCATTACTGCTAATATGTAGCATCATTTGTAAAGTCACTCGCTAGAGAATGAAGAGAATTTAATAACCTTAGTAACATACCACGTAGTGAAGGACGAATACTATTTGATTTCCTATTATGCAGCATATTTTTATTTGACACTTAAAATGTCTCTGACAATCTTGCAATTTATGTTTGGAAATGACTTGAATTTTTGTGCCATTGCTTAATAACTTTAATAAATACACTTTTGGTCAATTGACTTAGTTGTGATTTTCCTCTCTGCATGAAAGTTTAAAAGTAGCATATATTAATGCAGTATGAAGAAGAATGTTTTAATGTAGACACATAGAATCATCATACTGCTGTGATTATATGCATCAAGTGTTCATTCAAGGCCAAGGCAAAATATCGTAATATATATCGTATATCGCGATATAGCCTAAAAAATATCGCGATATTAAAAAAAGGCAATATCGCCCAGCCCTAATTGTGACAACTAAGTAGTCAATTTCAAACTCATAAATCTTGCATAGGGTTGGATTTCATACCAACCATTTTTCTCTAAGTAGTTTGACTTAATCAAACTTGTTTTAGAATTTCACATTACACAATAATAAAAGTATGTACTATGGTTCGTGCAGGTACGGTATCGGATTAATATCGGTATCGGCCAATAATCAAGTCTCCAATATGATTATCGAATCGGGAGTGAAAGAGTTGAATCATGGCACCCTACTTTTTACTGTGTGGGATTATTAAAAACTATTAGGACAAGCATTGCAATGCATCCTGCAGCTTTAGTTGGATTTAAATAAACAGAAAACACATCCAGTGTTGCAGTGCAGTCATGTGACAACAGTCCCAGCATGGTGTGAGAAGGCAAGTGCATGGCTGAGCAGTCCAGTTGAAGTTTTTCTTGTTTTTACGTGATATATTTCTCCGTTATGTCACACCGGCCTCCCCTCTGGCGAAAGAACTAGCAGCACCTTGTGCTATGGTGCGCATCATGAAAAATAAACCCCCAAACTGTCAGAGCAAAATGTTGTGCTGACTGCATTAGTCTATTATGTGCAATTTCCTGGTTTCGGCATAGCTAACAATGTTTACATTCATACTCATTATAAGCTGGCGCTTGGCAGCGGGCATTTTAATTGCTGCCATGAACTGTATAAATGTTTGTGCTCGCACGGTGATTCAAAGTTGTTTGCTTAAAAATGGTCCTCCATTAAAGTCGGTTGGCCCCTTGCTGGGCTGTGCCACCAAAACGCGTTCCAGTGCAACATTACTGCCGCTGATAGTTTCAATGCAATTGCCACAAGAAAACGCATTGCTGTGGCAACGCCCTTAGCTCGTCACCATTTACTGACATCGTCACAACGCTGATACTACCTTGTATCAGGTTAATTAGCACGGCATTCTGTTACACCTCATGGTTGCTGTGCAGTTTACGAAAAGCAAGATAGATGCACACAAGAAGATATTTAATATCATCTTAGTGATAGAATGCTTATTAATGATGAGTCAGAAAAAAGGGCAGTTCGGAAACCCTAATAGTCTTACGGATGTAGTGATATAAAGATTTCATATCACGGTTATTGTGACCACGGTGATAATTCTTATCACGGTGACTTTATCACCGTTATCTTATCAGTCTATCCTAGCCCGGTCGCTGCTAGCATGCTAGCAAAAGAGGAGATGTCTGGTGCTAGCAGCGATTGGGCTACGATAGAGGGACCATACGTCCTCTTTTCACCAGACATGTCTCCTTTTGCGGGGCTGTCCGGGTGGAGATTCTTAAATGCCTCAAATCAGAATCAGAATCAGACATACTTTATTAATCCCCAAGGGGAAATTAAAATTTTCAGCAAATGTCCGGCATTTTGAGTTATGGTTGCGTGTATTAACAATGTAAGTTCAGGGTTCAGAAGGGGTTAAAAACAAAACAAATTGTGCACGCAGCAGCAGCATTCGTGAGGGAGGGGCAGAGACAGAGAGAGTGAGAGAGTTATGATAAACGTGCATGCGTCTCCAGGCTCTGCTTTTTATACATTGATTTATCAGATTTAATTTTTTATTATCTATAGCAGGGGTGTCAAAAGTGTGCCCCGGAGGCCATTTGCGGCCCACAGCTAATGTTTTAAAGGCCCACGGCACATTATAAAAATACTATTAAAATAAACAAAAACATAAAAGTGGAATAAGAAGCTTACAGGTGAATGTAATTTAGAAAAAGTTGCAATGTTGACTAATAAAACAATTTTGTATTTTCTTTAAAACTGCCATTGCTCAAAACATAAAATTTTATCAAAATCAAGGTTTTTATAAATGATTTACCTATCCAAAGCTCTGATTACTTCATATCAAATATTCCACTTTGCAAAATATTTTTTGTGGAAGATTGTGCACATTTTGTGGGTTTGCCATGAAAAATATGTTTTCTTTGACAAAAAGGGCAAAATACACAAACAAAAAACAACAAAAACACTTGACGGATAGATCAGAAGTTGATGAAGACTCTAGACATTTAAGGGTTAAATTAATAACGCATATATGCACTGGCACGCAATCCATCCATCCATTTCTACCGCCTATTCCCTTTGGGGTTGTGGGAGGTTGCTGGAGCCGATCTCAGCTGCAATCAGGCGGAAGGCGGCGTACACCTGGACAAGTCGCCACCTCATCATAGGGCCAACACAGATAGACAACATTCACACTCACATTCACACACTAGGGCCCATTTAGTGTTGCCAATCAACCTATCCCCAGGTGCATGTTTTTGGAGGTGGAAGGAAGCCGGAGTACCCGGAGGGAACCCACGCAGTCACGGGGAGAACATGCAAACTCCACACAGAAAGATCCCGAGCCCGGGATTGAACTCAGGACTACTCAGGACCTTAATATTGTGAGACAGATTAACTAACCCCTGAGTCACCATGCTGCCCATATGCTTATAACTGAATAAATTTACATATGCATAAAAATGTGTTTTCTTTTGTATTTTTGGTCAATAAATTTAGTAACATTTACAACATCCAAGGGTTGGGCGATATATCGATATACATGATATATCGCTGGTTTGTCTCTGTGCTATATAGAAAATGACTATATCGTAAAATTTGAGTAGACGTTCTCATGCAGTTGCGTTTAGCTGCGAGCATTACACTTGAGACTCTTCCCACTCCTTGTGTCTCCTCACAGAGTGTAAGCGCACCTTCTTACATACGTCACATACGTGTACGCCCTCGCGGAGCAGAGAAGTAGCAGCATGGGTAACGTTAGCTGTGATGCTAGTGAAGCCGTGCGAGTGGTAATACGAGAGAAAGAAGGTGCAAATCTGGTAACAAATGAAGGAAGAATTCATTCCCAAGAAAAACAGCACGGGGTCCGTTGCCTGGCGAAGGTTCGGTTTTAAGCGGGAATATGTCGAATAGACAACTTTATTTGTCAAGTGTGGGGCACAAGCGTTGCTACCAAAAGTAGAATTACTACTAATATGTAGCATCATTTGAAAAGTCACCTGCAAAAAACTGTTTAATAAATACAGTTTTTGTCAATTGACTTAGTTCTGATTTTCCTCTCTGCATGAAAGTTTAAAATTAGTATATATTAATGCAGTATGATCCAGAATGTTTTAATGTAGACAAATAGAATCATCATACTGCTGTGATTATATGCATCAAGTGTCAATTCAAGGCGAAGGCAAAATATGGAGATATATATCGTGTATCGCGATATGGCCTAAAAACATTGAGATATTAAAAAAAGGCCATATCGCCCAGCCCTATAACAACCTTTTTCCAATCAAAATCAGACATACTTTATTAATCCCTGAGGGGAAATTAAAAAACACAATATAAATAAATGATAAATGGGTTGTACTTGTATAGCGCTTTTCTACATTCAAGGTACTCAAAGCCAACGTTCCCTCTAAGGTACGCACCTGTGCAATTGCACACTGCTCACGCGTCCTCTGCGCACGGCAAATCTAGACCGCGCATAAAATCGAATAAAAAGATAAGCGCATAACAGTGTACACATCTGCCGTCGCTCACATGTGCGCCACTGAATGCTCAAGGAGTTTTGCCGTTTGCTCACACATATGAAAAATTGGAGGGAAAATTGCTCAAAGCGCTTTGACACTACTTCCACATTTACCCATTCACACACACATTCACACACTGATGGATGGAGCTGCCATGCAAGGCGCTAACCAGCACCCATCAGGAGCGAGGGTGAAGGGACGAGGTTGGTACTCGGTGGGGCTTGAACCAGGGACCCTCGGGTTGCGCACGGGCACTCTGCCACTGCGCCACGCCGTCAAAAGAATGTGAGATATAACAGGATAATGCATACATTCATCATTTGTTTTCAAAACGAATACAAAAAAGTGGTACCCAAAACATTTACTGTGAGACCCCATTTTTATGACTTGATGGGGTCCCTGGGAGCCCAATTTGAAAATTTGTAGCGCCAACACTGCATGTGACTGAAACTTTCCAACAACAAAATGCACTTCTTTTGCCAATAATAGTTCAATCGTTCATTATGTCACATGTTAAATAGTTGCACTGTTTGGGGTGGTTTGACAGCAGTATTGTTGTTGTAAGCACAATACCAATGGGCGCATTTTGCAAAATGCGCAACTGCATTTTGCAAATTGAATGTCAAATCAAATCAAATAAAATGTTTATTGGATTCATCACTATACAGTAGGGGTGTGGGGAAAAATCGATTTGAATACGAATCGAATCGTTTAGGTTGTGCGATTCAGAATCGATTCTCATTTTTTAAAAATCGATTATTTTTTTCTTTTTTTTTTTAAATCAATCCAAAAAACCACTACACAGCAATACCATAACAATGCAATCCAATTCCAAAACCAAACCTGACCCAGCAACACTAAGAACTGCAATAAACAGAGCAATTGAGAGGAGACACAAACACTACACAGAACAAACCAAAAGAAGTGAAACAAAAATGAATATTATCAACAATAGTATCAATATTAGTTATAATTTCAGCATAGCAGTGATTAAAAATCCTCATTGACATTAACATTAGACATTTATAAAAAAATAAAAAAAAGTGTCACAGTGGCTTACACTTGCATCGCATCTCATAAGCTTGACTGTGTCCAATATTTTCACAAAGATGAAATAAGTCATATTTTTGGTTCGTTTAATAGTTACAACAAATTTACATTATTGCAGTTGATAAAACATTGTCCTTTACAATTATATAAGCTTTTTTTTTCAAATCTACTACTCTGCTAGCATGTCAGCAGACTGGGGTAAATCCTGCTGAAATCCTATGTATTGAATGAATACAGAATCGTTTTTAATCGGAAAAAAAATCGTTTTTGAATCGAAAATCAAATCGAATCGAAAAAAATCTATATATTATCGAATCGTGACCCCAAGAATCGATATTGAATCAAATCGTGGGACACCCAAAGATTCACAGCCCTACTATACAGTGTAAATCCACAACACAACTACTGACTAAACTACTACAACAACTTGGATTACTATTTATAAAATATAATAATGTAGGGTTACCTGAAACTTGAAATAGGCCACCCGGCGCGAATCCACACTTGGTAGTAGTTTAGTCAGTAGTTTAGTCGTGGATGTACACTGTATAGTGATGAAACATTTGATTTGACATTAAATTTTGCGCATTTTGCAAATTGCGCCCATTGGTATTGTGCTTACAACATTGTTAAAAGGTCCCTTCCTAGCAGGCAATCGCCACTGAAGAGTGACATTTTGACATGTGGCCCCCAGCCTCCCACATGGCACGTTGCAGCATTTGTAAACACCAGTAATCATCTAGCAACCATTGGTCATCCCAGGGTGTTTTAAAGGCCTATTGAAATGAGATTTTCTTATTCAAACGGGGATAGCAGGTCCATTCAATGTGTCATACTTGATCATTTTGCGATATTGCCATATTTTTGCTGAAAGGACTTAGTAGAGAACATCCACGATAAAGTTCACAACTGGAGAATAGCCGTGCCTCTACCGGAAGTCGCAGATGATGACGTCACTTGTTGAGGGCTCCTCACATTGTTTATAATGGGAGCCTCCAACAAAAAGTGCTATTCGGACCGAGAAAACGACAATTTCCCCATTAATTTGAGCGAGGATGAAAGATTTGTGTTTGAGGATATTGATAGCGACGGACTATAAAAAATAAAATAAAAAAAACGCGATTGCAATCGCGTTGCATTGAGACGGATTCATATGTTTTTAGAGACATTTACTAGGATAATTCTGGGAAATCCCTTATCTTTCTATTGAGTTGCTAGTGTTTTAGTGAGTTTAACAGTACCTGATAGTCGGAAGTGTACGTCCACGGCCGGGTGTTGACGCGCAATGTCTCGGGGAAGTCGACGGCAGCTGTACGGGAGGCGCAAGCTCAGCTGATGTCCGGTAAGAAGCAACTTTTTAACCACAATTTTCTCACCGAAACCTGCTGGTTGACAAGTGGTCGGGATCCATGTCCGCTGTGATCCATGGGAAAGTTTCAACTCCGTGAATTTTAAACAAGGAATCACTGTGTGTTTGTGTGGCTAAAGGCTAAAGCTTCCCAACTCCATCTTGCTACTTTGACTTTTCCAATATTAATTGAACAAATTGCAAAACATTCTGCAACACAGATCTCCAAAATACTGTGTAATTATGCCGTTAAAGCAGACGACATTTAGCTGTGTGCGTGCGTAGCGCTCATACTTCCTAAAAACTGGTGACGTCTTGCGTACACGTCATCACTACACGACGTTTTCAAGACGAAACTCCCGGGAAATTTAACATTGCAATTTAATAAACTAAAAAGGCCGTATTGGCATGTGTTGCAGTGTTATTATTTCATCATTGATGTATAAACTATCAGACAGCGTGGTGGGTAGTAGTGGGTTTCAGTAGGCCTTTAATGGAGTATGAAGAAGAATATTTTAATGTAGACACATAGAATCATCATACTGCTGTGATTATATGCATCAAGTGTTCATTTAAGGCCAAGGCAAAATATCGTAATACATACCGTATATCACGATGTGGCCTAAAAATATCGCGACATTAAAAAAAGGCAACATCTCCCAGCTTTAGAAGAGTGGCATTTTGACATGTGGCCCACAGCCTCCCACATGGCACGTTGCAGCATTTGTAAACACCAGTAATCATCTAACGACCGGTGTTTTAAAGCAGCCGGAGAACTTAATTAAGGTTATGTAGCTTTTTACTCAGCACATTGTTGTTGTTTGGATTTTGCAGCGAATGCTCATTTCGTTGCCTCCACTAACAGTCCACGTCGTGTCAGCGCCTAATTCCCATCGTGTCACTGCTTCATGCAAATACTAAAAATGTGTCACGAACATATGTTAAAAGAAGTTGACATGCCATTAAAATACAACACAGGGAAAGAAGTCGGGTTGTGTGAGCCTCGAGCAAAGCATGGCCTTGAGCTAGCCGCTCCATAACCTTGCTGCAGGCTAGCTGGCTAAGCTAACTGCTAGCCTAGCAAGGACCTAGCAGCGTACCTTGGTGAACGGCGACGTTACAGCCGTGTCCGTCGCAGTAAACCAGGGGATTCTCTGCCCAGCCTCTCTCGTCCGAGCAAACACAACAGCCTCCAATCATCTCCTTCATGTTACTCGTCGACAACTTGTCGGCCGTCAACAAACAACGCTCTCCGGAGACCATCTACGAAGAAATAGTACATGCGGAGGAATACGTGAAGACGAGTCCAATCCTCCGCTTAACGCGACCCTCGGTCCTCTGCTAGGTCGCCATGAGTCCAATTGGTTCGGAAAGCCATATTTTAGACGTCCCTCCGAGATGCAAGTTGTTGTTGTTGTTTTTTTTTACACCAAAACATCCACTTCACTACGCAATGTTGAGGTAATGGACGTAGGCGGAGGGGCGGGGGGATCCGAGGAGAACCGGAAGTGCGTCATGACGTAAGGCGCATTGCTGTGCGTACCGCGTGACCGGAAGTAAACGACAATCATGTGCATGTGGTTTTAGACTATATTAGATTGGATATTACTTTATTTATTCCGTCAGGAGAGTTCCTTTAGAAAAATTTAAATTTTCAGCACAATCCCATTGAAGATCAGACAAACATTACAGCAGGGGTCTCAGACACGCAGCCCGCGAGACGTTATTTGGCGGCCCCCACCTTAATATGAAAGTTAAATGTTAGTGCGGCCCGCAAGTTTCATATGAATGGTGCTTGACAGCATTGTGTGCGGAGCTGAAGGATCAAGGTGTGGTATGTGGCTCTCGAGGGCCGAAAATTGACATCACTTGCATGTTTTGCCCCCCTTCAACGATTTTTGTTTTTTTGGTCCAAAATGGCTCTTTCAACATTCTGGGTTGCCTACCCCTGCATTAGTGGAAAAGCGGCAAATGAGTGAAAGCGACAGAAACGTTGCCATGGAGACAAGGGTTTTCTTACGTGCCTGGCTGCAGTTGTACCGCGACACCTGTCCGTCCGTAATAACAATCCCAGATAACCTGGACCTATTCAAACCGTTATTTTTTTTTAATTATTATTATTATTTATTTGCATTGCCTCGCATTACTTAATGCTCTTTTTTTTTTTCATTTATATTTTGGTTTTATTTTGTGTTGAAAATAAAAATAAAGACATTTAAAAATATTTTTTTTAAGTATTTTTTCTTGCGGCCCCTGCCTCCCCCAGACTCTGCATCCAGTGGCCACCAAGTAAATTGAGTTTGAGATCGCTGCATTACAGGGAGACATAACAGAATGGCTGACTGGTCTGCCGGCTTCCAGCGCCCCTTACATAGAAGGTGAGATACAGGTAAACAAGTGGGGGGGGAATGGGAGAAAAAAATAGAAGATTAAAATAAAATTTTAAAATCGGTCTAAGCCTGGGCCCTGGAGAGGGGTATCAGACTGAGGCCAAGGGAAAAAAACAACTCATAGCCATAGTACACATCCCTCTTACATGTGTGTAAGAGGGACACATCAAACATCAAAGACATTAAAGACATTAAAGTAACAGAGCTGATGCAACCAGCCACTTCAACAAACAGATATATGAATAAAAAGTAAAAGAAACATATACACTGTGGTGGTCTCTGCAGTGTTCCACGCCATTTTCGACCGGTTTTAGTGTTCAGTTCAGTTCAGTTCAGTTTATTTGGAACATGCATGCAATCCACATACATCACATATTTTCAGTTGTTTCATTTCAGCACGTCCGAAAGGAGTAGGAAGAAGCTGACCTTATTTAATCCTACCCCTTTTCATACCATAGCAATTTAATCTTATTTCCTTGTTCTCTGTAACTGTTTAACGTGACAGTGAACAAATAATAAACAAATAATATATCATAGTAAGTAAACAAATATTAAATACATGAATATTTGTCTCAATTAAATTAAATAAACATTGCAAGTAACTCTTTCAAACGCAATTCCTTTAATATTTCATTAGTGTTTTTCACCATGGTAATTGGAAAGTCAATTATTTGTGTGTTGACGTTTTTGTTATTGTCCCTTGTGCTTAGTGTACTAAGTTGCTAATTACGTGATGAAAAAAAAACATAATAATATTAGATCATATACACAAAGAAATACGAAAATTTATAGAACACATAAATTAGAATACCTTTTGAAAGATTGATTGAAACTTTTATTAGTAGATTGCACAGTTCAGTACATATTCCGTAAAATTTACCACTAAATGGTAACATCCGAATAAGTTTTCCAACTTGTTTAAGTCGGGGTCCACGTTAATCAATTCATGGTATAGTTCCTTTATTTCAGCAACAAAATTCCAAAAGCGAAATATTGTTCAAATTCTGATTATGATGCACTGATTAAAATATTCCAAGATAGTATTTCATAATGTTGAAGACTATAGTTTGCAAATAATTCAGTACAAAGTACTGACCAGCAAAGTTCAAATATATCTAAATATATATGTATGTGAATGTGAGTGTGATTGTTGTCAGTCAATCTGTGTTGGCCCTGCGATGAGGTGGCGCCTTCCGCCCGATTGTAGCTGACCCCGAAGGGTA